>NW_009260400.1:461045-462349 GCF_000687185.1 Egretta garzetta | reverse complement strand
TCAGCAGGATCTTTGTTATTTTCCTGCTAATGTGTGAAAAATAACCTAAATGCACGTTCCCGTGTTTAAACTCTTTGGATGAAAGGGGGGATCTCACAGTGCACTTGAAGAGCCTGTTACAGGGAAGCCACAGCTTCAGTCGACGTTTCTATTGTAACTGGAGAAAAAGAAAAGAGAGAAGCAAGTTCTAAGGGAGGAGGGAAAAAAAACCCCAAAAAACCAAAAAACCCCAAGCCCTCAGACCTTACATTTCCAGCATCCATTTCTACTTTCAGCAGGTGAGAAAGAGCTCCCAGACCCATTGGGAAAGGGAAAAAAAAAAAAAAAAAAAAAAAAAAAAAAAGGATCAGGAGCTGCACACCCAGCTCTATTCTATTTCCCACCAGTTAAGCCATTCTGAAAGCTCTTGGCTCATTTTCTCAGCTCAAACCTCAAAGTGGAAGAAAAAAAAGTCCGTTTAAAGATGGTAAAGTTGAACAGATAGGATACTATTTTGGTGGAAAACCAGTCCTAGCTCAAGAACCTCTTGTATAAACTTGACATTGCTTGCCAATTGCATTTAGGCTCTGAAACCCAGATTCCAGATCACTGTAAAATTTTGGTAGTTTCAGGGCAGGTAAAAAGAAAAACAAAACAAACAAACAAAAAAAAACCAGAAAAAAACCAAAGAAGTTAACTTGAAAGACCTAAGGGTATTAGCTGCATTTCTCCTTTCCGTTTCCCGTGAAGCAGCACTTCCCACAGCCCGCAGCCACCAGCCCATTCCACCGGGCACCACTGGCCACCAAGTTCCCTGCTCTCCAAGCCGCTTTTGGCAGCTCAGCAGACACAGTCGAACTGGTGCTACTTCTATGTTGAGGGAATTGAAATGCCGATCAGCCCAGGGTGCTGAGGGGTGTAATGAGTTTCAGACTTGCCAGCCCATGCCAATGCCTACCAGGTACACGGTAGAAGATTCACCAATTATTTAGAAAATGCAAGGGCTCACCTACAAGTACTACTGCCTAACTCTGAGGAGGCTGTAGGAGATCATGAGTTATCCTTTACTACAGCCAATACCTCAGTAGCTTATTTTTGCATTCACTACTTTTTTTTTTTAAAAGGTAGGAGATAGCAAAAGCTGAGGATCTATGTGTTTAATTACTGGATGCTGCAGAAAGACTGTGTAATTACACCGTTTGCACTCCAGTTGATTCCACCCTATTCTCCCAATTCATTTAAGCGCAAATAGCCTCGTTAGCTCCCTAATCAGGAAGTCTATAAATACCGCAGCTGAGGCACTAAGCACAGCCCTACCTGCCCCC
>NW_009260400.1:460389-460936 GCF_000687185.1 Egretta garzetta | reverse complement strand
CCCCGGTCCCACACACTCGCAGGCATCCAGGACCCTGCTGCCCAGTTCCCACTGCACAGACCCTCACAGCCACAGCTCTTCAGGGACCTGGGGCAGACACAGAACCCGGGATGCCCAGCTGATGCTGCAAGACCTGGAGTCCTACATCCCCATTCAGTCAAGCTAATACCAGGATTAAGGACGTACGGTGCATCCCCACCCCAGCTGGTCCAGAGGATGCAGGATCAAGATGCAGCTTATTCCCAACTGTCCCAGTGTGTGCAGGGCAAAGGGATGCAGGACCCAGACTGCACCCTTAGTGCCCAGCCAGTCTTGGAGGTGCAAGATCCAGACAAGTGGGTGCAGGACCAAAGCTGCAACTCCATGCCCAGCCAGCCCAGGGCACAGGATCTGGAAAAAGGGGTTGCCGGATCTGGACACCCCTATGCCCGGCCAGTCCGGGAGATGCAGGACCTGGGCTGCACCCCATCCCCAACCAGCCGCGTGGTGCAGGACCCGAGGAATAACCCTGACGCCAAGCCGGTCGGGGGGTGCGGGATACGGCAAC
>NW_009260400.1:454756-459694 GCF_000687185.1 Egretta garzetta | reverse complement strand
AGTAGCAGGGGGTAGGTCACCCCGCAGCAGCCCCAGGGGGTGCTGCCTGCATAGTCCTACACCCCCACGCCCCGCTCCAACAAAAAACATCCTTTTAGGCATTTTCTATCTTTTTAGAGTGTCCCTATAGCACGTCCTGTCCCCCCACCAGATTTTAGCAGCTCTTTGTAAGGACATCAGAGAACAAATTTCTTGCTAGGAAATAAAACTTACCCCCAACCCCCCTACAAGCCCCTATACGATGAGTAGCCAGCGATTCCAGCTGGGGTACCACAGCATTCATGGCTACAGAGCTCATCACAGCGCTCAGCTGGACGCTTAATTTGAACCCTGTCATTCCATATTACAAGGATACGCCTTTGTGGTGCTCCTGTGCTCACCTACACAGGTCAAGATCTGCACTCGCAGTAGGGGTGATAAGTCTTCCAGCCAAAGTGACCCCTAAGTCATTTCATCTCCCCCTTCACACCTGTGGAGCTGCTCCCAGTTTCAGCGCAGACCCAGAAAGGCACCAAAGGCAGAGAGCTCCCACCCAGACCCTTTGGAGGGTTTCCCAGGGTGCTGGGGCAGCCACAGGCTCCAAACAAACTTTCCCCCAGGCTCACCCACGGCAGCCAGACGCTCTCACAGGCGGCTCTAGGGGACTTTATGCCCCACAAGAGCCACGTCCCCAGATTTGAACATCTCTGATGCAGGAGCCAGCAAGCCCAGCACCCCCCAGCAAGCGTTACACAGAGCCCTATGCCTGATCTCCAAATGAGGAGCTGCACCATCACTCCAAAAAGCCTGACCAGCTACTGCGTTAGGTGGAAAATAACCAGCAACAAAGTGATTTCTTTAAAGTGGTGCACCAGAGCCCCGGCCCCCCCCCCCAGCAAAGCCTACCTGGAGGCATTATTTAGCCTCATCTTCTAACCAGCCATGTTTATTGGGGTAAATTAGGGTGAAACTTCAGTGTCTGAGGTGAAAAGTAGGTGAATGTGCATTTTCCTCTCAGCTGCTGCTTAAAGAAAAGCAAGTGGGAGCCCGGTTCTCTCTGCTGGAATACGTGGATAATGGCTGGAGGCTCTTGAAAGGCACAGAGAAGTGTGGCAGTAGGCCAGGACACCTGTGGGCTGAGCCCTTCTTTCACCGAGCTCTTGCCTTTCAGGCTTTCCCTCTTCTCCAGCAATACAAAATTAACGGGGGAAAACCAAAGGAACTTCAGGGGGTTTACATTGGCTCGTGGGAGCTGCTCGGAGCACTTTAATGGCTCTGTGTTTGTTTACAGGGATGCTCAGAGCAGGCTGGCGCACAACCCAGGCATCACTCAGTCCCCACTACCATCTCACAGCGAAGACAATGTAAGGCAAGACACGTCCACAGGGATGCAGGGTGGGCTGGATCCCCATGCACCGGCCGCTGGTGCCAGTCACCCCATGCTCCTCATGGCCTGAATTATCACACTCTTTTTTTACCTTTACAATCCTCAGATTATTCATATGCTTCTTTCCCCTTTAGACATCCCTCCGCTAAATGGCTGGTTCAGACTGTATTAATCACACCCAGTTTAGGATTATGACATGCTTGTTATTTAAAACTATTTACTGAATAAGTTTATAAATAAGGTTCTTTGAATGTTCCTTACTGTGTGCTATGAAGATTCACTACTTGCCTTGGAAGTTTGGGGCTATTTCTCTGCTTTTGTCAAAAATCAGCTCTTGTCAATGTCAAAACGAGCTCTACCACAGTTAAATACTCATTTTTCCTTGTAAATGGATCTAGATAGAAAAGGTTTCAGCCACTCAGGCATTAGGAAGAAGCCATCTATTCACACTGGGAGGTTCACCAGCTGTATTGCTAGGGGCTCAGCTATTCCCACATTCCCATGAGATTTAAGTCTCCTTTGAGGAATAAATGGAACAGACAATTCGGTACCTACCTGAGCCAGGTGAGAAAACACAGGAAACCCTGGGGCAAGTGCTCTGGCTGGTCCCAGCCCACGTGTCACAGCACAGCCAAGGGGGAGGGCAGAAACACAGACCTCAGGCTGGGCTCTGTGTGCCAAAAATCATCCCCTGCCTCCTGCCAAGGGTGATGGGACACTGTCTGTCCTGTCCAAATAAATGAGACTGCAGGCATCGGGGCTTTGCCAACCTCTCCCACCACTCAGTGCTACCAGTCATGGCACTGCCCAGGTCCCAGGCAAGCAGCCATCAACCAGGGCCAGAATAAGAAACCAAACAAGTGATGGACAAGTGGAGACAAACAGGGGTTTGACACCACTTTAGCCAGTCGGTGGAGCACCTCTTTAGTTGCTGCTCCCTGGCATTCAGTGCACTTTTTGCTTTTTCATTAAAGGTGGGGAGAGCAGGACCACCAGCAACCACTGGGTGCCTTGCATGTGTTATGTATACGCATAACGCAGATGCTGAGTGGCACAGGAATAAGTAGGAGAGAAAAAAGGGGAGACAACAAAAAGCATAGTTAAATCCAGGCAAGGCACATCCCACTGAAAGCAGCAAGCATTAATTACAGGTCTCGACAGACCCACTAAGATGCGGAGAGCTCATTTCTAAGCCTCACCAGCCATACTCTTATACGTGCACAGCTCTGACTGGGGTTGGAACACTTTCTCCCCCTCCCTGCAGCAATGAGTACGCTCCTGTACGGAATGGTCAGGCCACGCAGCACCCCACGGCAGCAGAGCCCAGCCCGCAGCACAGCAGCCCACTGTCTTTACTGCTGACCCGGTGGCATTTTGCTTTCCATGCTGCTTTGCGGGCAAACCCTGCCCAACAGTGAGCTGCATGAGGAAAAGGCAGCAGCTTGCAGCTCCACCTTCTCCTCCTTGACATTTAATGGTCCTGTGTGGTCCCAGACCACTACAGCCTTACAAATGAAGGATACAGTAAGGACAGAAAGGTTGTTGAAGGCTGGGAGAGATTAGACCTATTCTCCCTCACGCCTAGCTCCAAGTTCAGAAACTCAGAGATCTCAAGAAAAGGCTATTGCCATTCCATTTTCAGGCCTGATCTTGGCCCAGCAGTTTTTCCTCCCCAGTGCATGTGGTGCTCAGCACAAAGCATTGGTTTACTGGTATTGCAGGTGATGTTTGCTCCACAGGCTTTCATATGGGGCTTATTCAGGTGCTAGGCTGAACATTTTTCAGCAGCTTCTGGAAAGGCTGCTGGAGAAGGAGCTCACACCCCTGCTGTAATTTCAGATGAGAGGCCACCTGAAGAACCCAAGGGCTTCTCTAAAAGAAAGGTCCGAGACAGAGCAGAAGTCTTGCCTGCACCCTGGCGTGGCAGGCAGAGACAGTGGCTTTCATCTCCCCTTTGAATTCTGCCTTCTCCCCCCTTCCCCTCTGCGCACAGCGGGGAGCTTTATTTAATTAAAAACTTCCAACAGGCAGGACCTGCAGCCTCACTTGGTGCAAAATGTCACATATGACTTACTAATATTTACTAATGACTGAGGGATTGAGGTTAATCCAGCTGTTCGATGGCAGGCAGAAGAAATGGCAACCCCATTATTGGGATGGGAATTAGGCAGAGCAACCTCACCTGCACAGCCCGGAGGCTGAAATGCTGCTTTTGTGCCTGTACTAATTCATGTTTATTATAATGCAACGAGTAATACCAGATCATTTTATAACAAATTTATACCTCAGCTTGAAAGTGCCACACTGCCAACAGCACCAAGGTAACGCACCAGTCAGAACTGAAGAAGACCCAGGGAGACCATGTGCATCTGCACTGTACGTTCAGCCCTAAAAATACAACAAAACCCTCTCCCCTCTGCAAGTTGGGGGTTGCAGAGGTCATGGTTTGGGGGGACAGAGCTCACCCACACTGCTAATAAAGCCTGAAGTCCACCCCAGTCACAGCTTCTGATCCAGACTCTGCAATCAGGGCAGGAGCTGAAGCGAGTACAAAGCTTCAAACGCACCATTTTGTACCACAGTGATCTTAGAGTGCTACACTTCTTGCTTTAAGCCAAAATGTAGACTTTGACTTTAAATACCTCCAGAGCCTTTTCCAAATGCAGCTACACTAATGAGCAAAAAAAAAAATAACCCTTCTTTTAAAGCACTCCTGCTTGCAGCCAAACATCCCCTCCTCAAGGTTTGGTTCGTGGCTTTTTTGAGGAATTCCTCAGCCCACCCAATACACCCAGTTGCTGCAAATGGAGACCAGGCACAGAGTGAGTTCAGATTATTCCTGGTCCTATTCCTAAAGGCAACCCCTACACATCCAGAAAAGCTCATAAAAGGGAACTACCTGGACTAACCTCACCATCAAATAAAACTCCTGCAGCATTAGGAGATTGTAGTCCTCAGACATCCAAACTTCCCCAGAGCTCTGAGGTGGTTCTCCAGGGCAGCATAAGGACTTACCAGCATAAGAAAAAAAAAAGTCGAGTAAGTTAAAAAAGTACCATCAAAACACCAAATCATAAGAGACTCACCTTCCCAAAACACAGACAGGCTCATCCTGGAGAGGACCTGGGAGCTGTACAGCATCTCCCAAACCTCAGCAGCAGAGCTCCTAGCAGGGGCTGCCCATGGGCCCTGGGCATCCTGAGAAATTCAGAACACCTGGGTGGGAGCTCCACACCAGCTCCACACACAGCCTCTCCTCCCCAGGGAAGCTGCTACTATTTAGTGGAAACCTTAAAAATCAAAAAATATTGCCTTTTTTGTGGTATTGTTATTCTGAGGGGCAGGGATGCAGGCAACCAGCAGGCAAAGCCCTTCTGCTGCTGGCTGCTAAATAAATTCAGAGGGTGGGGGCTGGTTTTGTTTTGGTGAGTTTTAGCTGCTTGTTTGGTTATTAAGGGGACATTACCCAGCTCTGTTGTTGTTTTGGCAATTGAGAAAATGAAAATTTAACACCAAAACCGACCTGCCCTTGCTTAACATTACAGGCTACTGACTTGATGGAGCTTGTGACC
>NW_009260400.1:447029-454493 GCF_000687185.1 Egretta garzetta | reverse complement strand
TAGGGAAAAGATACTGTAACATTTTTCTTGTATGTTTATTATTTATAACAGTGTTCACATAAGGCAGATGAAAATATTTTTTCTTTCAACATGCAATTCAGGTCAGAGCTATTAAGAACCACTGGAATAAGCTGATCCATTGCTAGTGACCTTTCAAAATTACCCTTTGCTTCCCGTGCCTGGTACGGCTCATGTCGCATCATATGCAAAAGTATAAAAAGCACAGAGATGGAGAATTGCAGGCTTTCAGATTGGTAAGGCTGTGTGTGGGCATGACCACCAATTAAAAGAACAGTTGAGTTATTGCACCTAAATAAATTCATGCCTCTTTATAATTGACCTCGTGTGTTCTCCCCAAGTGCAACATAAAACTGTTAATTTACGTTATTTTAATGGACAAAATGTGTTTGTAAATGTACTGAAATCAGAGCTACCAAGTGTCTTCCTAGCAAAAGTGGGGAAGGAGGGACTGGCATTTTTTTTTCCTGTTGCTCATACCCTTCATAATGAATTTCTAAAGCAATTTCCTCCTTCGCCCAGCAGACATCACCTCTGGCTGCATTTGTGGGAGGAAAGATTTCCCCAACTTATTACTGACAATAAATACCTTTAATTACTGCTCAGAAGGTAAAATCCGACAGCTTCCAATGTAAGAGGGCCTCTCTCTGGGGTACCCAGTACAGGCGTGATGGCAAAGCCCTGGCGAGTGCCTGGGCAGGGGCGCAGGGTGCAGCCAGGGCATGGGCAGGAGGCTGGCTGAGAGCTGCCCAAGGGGATGCTCTGTTTAAAGAAATAGAATAGAAACCTTTTTTTTTATTCTTAACATATTTAGCCTGTGGCTAAAGCTGCGAACACATGGAGGTTATTCAGAAGGGTATAAAACTTGCCTGAGCAAGCCTTTGCCTGCGGCATTGCTCTCTGTCCTCAAAGTGCTGCTGAAACTGCAGGACAGGAGCAATTTTGGCAGAAAACCTGTGCTGAGAGAGGCTGAACCTACAAGCCAGGCTTGCCTCACGCAAGCCCAGCACCACACTGAAGCCTGAGGGTGGGAGCATCCTCTGCCCTGGATGTGAAAACGCAAGAGGAGTCTGGCATGTTGTGCTAACGCCTGGGGGCTGCTCCAGCCACTGCTGAATGGGGGTGTGTGTGTGTGTGTGTGTTTTAATTTGCCCTCAGCTACCCTGGGGATGCCCAGACGACAAGCTTCACGTAGCTCCAGGGTCTGCTGGTTTATTTACCTACGCAGGTGGCTGTGCTCCTAGATGGGATCCCCAGGGGCAAGGGACCACTGCAACAAGCACGCACCGTAAATGAGGTTTAGGGTAAGCACATGGCATGGCACCAAGCATTGGTGGTGGTGGTGAGAAGTCTGCCAGGGCTGCCCAAAGGGCACTGACAGCCAACGCCCAGGAGTTAACCGGTCTTTCATGTACAGACCATCAATTCAGTAGCATCCTCAAGACTGCTCCTTACTGCTCAAGCACCAGGCACATTCATTTTTCCCTCAGCATTTTACTTGCCCTTATTTGCTGTCCTCACGGTGACAGAAGTGGGGAAATTATTTATATCTTACACCGCTCCAGTAATTATTCACCTAGAGTTTGGGTGAGTAACATCTTCCATTTCTCCAGTCCTGCTCACTGCTGGGCACACCAAAAAAAAAAAAAAAATCACATTTATGAGCACATTATTGGGTTTCCTGGCTGTGAAGCTATTTTAAAATGCTGCTGCGTTTGGCACTTTGGGATCAAACTCATGTAATTTAATGGGTTTCACTGAGACATCAACAGGCCTGCAAGGCAGCTATCGATTTCCCACAACAAAGGGCTGCTCTTGAAATAATTTAACAGGATCACCATTAAGTGACTTTGAGCTGCAGGTGCTGGGATGTGCAGGGATGAGATCTCACAGAAAAGTCCCCCCAAGCAAGGCAGCTCCTGGTGTGGCATTCCCAGGGGAGCATGAAGATTAGCGGAGCAGCAAATGCCTTTTCCCCATGAAGTCCACTCTGTCCCGCAAAGCCAGAGCTGGAAACGAGCCACCTTCGTCCCGTGGTCGTCACCCTGGTGGAAATGTCACGCCTGCAGCCTGTGCGGCACCAGAGGGCTGCGCACCTGTGGCACGGCATGCAAGGACATCTAGTGCCGGATGCTGAGGCTGCAAGGTGGGACTGTGTTACAGCAAAGTGTGTTTTTTCTGGGGGTTTATCTCCTCGCAGCAACAAAAAGTCCCTGTGGGCCCAGCACCAGTGGTGCTCCAGAGAACAGGGTCCCAATGGGAGGCTCCTTGTGTTTCAGTTGTCTGCGACATCTGGGGCTTCATCTCTCCAGCTGGAGATCCCCAACAGCCCATGCCCCCTTGCCTGAAACACAGCACCTCTGACAAGTCCCATTTGGGCAGTCCTGGGGCACTTTGGGGCAGTTTTGGGCAGCCGGGCTTTGACGCATCCTGCATGGCTCAGGCAGGTAATGCAGCACGGCTGATGAGAATGTGAGATTTGTGTCTCCATCTACTTGCAGTGCCCACCTTTCTACCCCTGTATCTGTTCTGTGGCCTTCTCAAAGTCCAGCACAGATACAGCATCCTAACTGAACACTGGGATGGAGCTGACCACATGGTTTGCAGCATAGGAAACCAATCTTGTTTTCAAAGGACGTCCCATCCAAACTACGTGGAGTTAAGCTGGTGCATTAAAGCTGCTTGGGCAACACAAATAGGGCTTGTCAAGCCCTTGTACAAGCAGAAATACCGTATTTCTGAGGATAAACTAACAGCTGAGGCAGGTGGACAATCAAGACTTCAGAACCATCTCATGGGGCTGAAAGGTCAGAGCATCTCAGATTGACACAGGGGTGTATCAGCAGTTTAGGCACAAGGTGTGTTTGCACACCCCCTGCAGAGCCCTGGGGACATGGGATGGCAGCAGGGAGGGCAGTTGCCTGGCCGAGTGCTGCGGCACGCTGCAGCCAAGGTCAGAAACTCGTCGCATTGAGGCGCTGCCAGCAGACGACCCTGCCCCCCACCCCCTCCTTAGGCAGCGGCCCTCTCTCTGTAAAATAGAGATTTTTCTTTAAATGAGACTTGGAGAAGATGGTTAGAGACAAGGAAGGTCCCACTAGGCCACACAGTTCAGCAGAGAACCTGAAATAATTACGGATTTGGGATGTCTTAATCTAGCCCATCCCCATGGGTAGGGATGCGTCCCTTCATGCTCTAAAGGACCTGTACTCTGCAAAAATGAACCTGTTTCACAGTGAGCTTAATAAACCGTTCATCTCGGTGCCCGTGAGCTCTGCAGTCGGGAGGGGGAGCTGCGCAGCTGCGCGACGGACACACAGACACCTCCAGGAGGGTTGAAAGCCTGTTTTCAACCAGACCTTGCAGCATAATATGCTTGTGTTTCCTAAATAAAATACTGATTTAAAGAGGTTTTAATTGAATGCATTGACATTTTTCAAGTTGTCTTCCCCTCTCTCCTGGGAAGTTTACAAAACCCATAGCTATTCACAAAATTGGTGCAAGTTTATGAACAAATTTGGGCCCCCTGGAAACCACTTTTTTAACTAGCTTGCTCCCCCCATCTCGGTGCTGCCCTGCTTGCACAAAGCCTCTGTGTGACACCCTGGCACCCCCTGGCACCTGCCCATCCTCCCCCATCCCGCCTGCCATTTCTTTACCAAAATGAAAGGTCCCAGCTCTGACCTTCCCACCACCTACTCCATCCCAAGTCACACGCACACAGGTTTTATCATCTTAATTGAGGTTTGAAGCCCACCTTCAGAAGCCCGAATCTCTTTCCCAGCAAAACCTGTCCTGACAGCTTTACCACCCCATGCAAGTCCAGATCAGTGCTTCGGGGTTGGCAAGATGGCTAATCACCTCCTTGAAAACATGTCTGTACAGTCTGTACCCAGATAATTACAAAATGTGATGTCCAAAATATCGTGATGGAGAAGATCTCCATGTCGTTTCTGTGCAAATGCCCTGAGCACCATTGGCAAAGGCCAGGCTGCCTGCTCCTGCTGCCAGGCCAACATGCGGAGCCCTCAGCCCAACAGAGACCAGCATCTTTTGGGGGCTCCCAGGCACAGATTTCCAGAGAAACCCGTTTTCCAGCACAAGCGATAGATATCTGAAGGGGTTTACCCTTCCTCTGTCTGCTACTCAGTGATTTCAGATAGCAAGACAGAGTGGCAATTAAACTTCAGGTATCTCCGACTTTGTAACTTCTGGAAGATCATGGAAAAAAAATTCAAAGCAAACCACAAATTTAAGTGGTAAAAGACCTATTGTAATGCCTTTCCAATGATGCCTTCATTCCCAATTTTTAGGTGCACCTGACAGTCCGTGTATTACAGTAGGAGACACATCAGCAAAAATATGAAGCTAATTATTTACCCCATGAATTTTCCCATGAAAATGGCAGAAATAGAACTATTAAATGAAACCATGCTGTCCTTATAACTGAAAAGGACTCCTAGGCCACCCAGATTGGCTGAGTTCATTGCAGCAAGCTCTGTCTCAAAAGGAGAGATTTCTTCCCTGGGTTCCTTAGCACCGGGTCTCACATGGTAGAAGACTATTTCTCATGATGGGCACGAGCATCGGGGTGAGATGTCGGGTACTGGGACACAAGGCTCCCAGCTGACAGATCTACCAGCTGTTTTCTTCAGGTATCACTTGAGATTTGTGAGTGGCTCTATTAAACAGCAGAATAAAGCTTGCATCTATGACTACAGAAATACAGAAATCTTGAATTGTTTAAAACTACCTGAATCTCTGGTTTTCTTCCTGGCAGAGAAAACAGTGTTTCTGGGTTGCATCCACGGATTGTTTCAGATCCTCATTTGGGTTCCCTTCATTTGGGATTCCCCCAGTGTGCCTGTATCAGGTTTGTGTAGCAAGGTCTTGGTAGTGGGGGGCTACAGGGGGGGCTTCTGCAAGAAGCTGCTAGAAGTTTTCCCTGTGTGGGAAGCTGGCCAAGGCCAAGCCAATCAGTGACAGTGGAAGCGCCTCTGGGATAACATGTTTAAGAAGGAAAAAAACCTGCTGTGGCTCAGTAGCCGGAGAGAGAAGTGAGAGTATGCAAGAGAAAACAGCCCTGCAGACACCCAGGTCAGTGAAGAAGGAGGGGGAGGAGGTGTTCCAGGTGCCGGAGCAGAGATTCCCCTGCAGCCTGTGGTGAAGACCATGGTGAGGCAGGCTGTCCCCCTGCAGCCCATGGACGTCCACGGTGGAGCAGATATCCACCTGTAGCCCATGGAAGACCCCATGCTGGAGTGGGTGGATGCCTGAAGGAAGGAGGCTGTGACCCCATGGGAAGCCTGCACTGGATCAGGTTCCTGGCAAGACATTGAGGACCCATGGTGGGAGGACCCCAGGTTTGCTGGCAGAACTTGTGACCCCATGGGGGACCCACGCTGGAGCGGTCTGCTCCTGAGGGACTGCACCCTGTGGAAATTATGGACCCATGCTGGAGCAGTTTGTGAAGAACTATAGCCTGTGGGAAGGACTCATGTTGGAGAAGTTTGTGGAAGATTGTCTCCCGTGAGAGGGACCCCACGCTGGAGCAGGGGGATAGTCCTCCCCTGAGGAGGAAGAATCAGCAGAGACAGTGTGTGATGAACTGACCCCAACCCCCATGCCCGTCCCCCTGCGCCGCTGGGGGGAAGTAGGTAGAGAAATCTGGGAGTGAAGTTGAGCCCAGGAAGAAGGGAGGGGTGGGGGGGAGGTGTTTTAAGATTCAGCAGTTTTTATCCTCTCCTTCTCTGATTTTGATTGGTAATAAATTAATTTCATCAAGTTGAGTCTGTTTTGCCTGTGATGGTAACTGATAAATGATCTCTCCCTGTCCTTATCTCGACTCACGAGCCCCTTGATAACCCCTGTCTGGTTAAAGAGGGGAGTGATAGAGTGGCTTTGGTGGGCCCCTGACATCCAGCCAGGGTCAACCCATCACAGCACCTCACCTGCTGTCTCCATCAGAAATCTGGTGCCTTGCAGTAATGTTTTTGAGGGTTTCTCTACCAGGTGTGCACAGTGAGTCACAGTAGATTTACTGCTTCACCTTTGCCTCCAGGATTATGGCAAGTGACTCCAGAAGCCCATTATAGACTTGAAAACCATTCCACCCCCAGCAGACAGATTCTCAGTGCAATGCTCCTATTGCGCTGTATATTCTTTATGGCTGTGAAGTATTTCTAGCTACTAATCTCCAACTTGTAAAAAAAAAATAAGCCAGAGTTGTTTATTTTATAGCATTACAGGGCATACCTTAATGGCCCATTGCAAACATAAAGACTTCGATTGCAGCAGGGAGGTGTGAGTCTCCCAGCAGCTGCTCCTGAGAGAAGCAGGCACTGTTTGGTCCTGCAGAGCCGGCAGGCTGGGGGACACTGGGGATGTCAGCTCGGGGAGAGGTGGAGCAAGACTGGGAGAGGCCATGAAGCTCGGTGAACAGCACCCAGGCGCCTGCGCGGCCCCTGAGCGGGGCCAGCCGGCCTGGCGTGGCTGCACCGACCACATGTTGCTGGAACTAATCTCATTGCTAGGAAATTCAGGGATCAGGGAGATAAATTATCAATAGGTGCCAGAGGCATGTTGGGGATGGAGTTATGACAGCATAATGCCATCGTGCATTTATCCTCCCCCTGAACAACTTGCTGGCCACGCTTGATCTCTTGTGATGGCTCACATGCCGGCGTTATAAACAACCCTCGCGATACAATATGCTGGGGTGACAGCCTGGCCCAGTATCCACTGCAAAATGTTGGAGCTAAGCTGAGTGGGGAGCGGGGCTCAGAAGTCCAACCCAGGCAAGCAGGCTGCAATAAATACAATACTGCGCTTCCTAAATCAGCACGAGGATGCTCGCCTCTGCCCCGCGTTAAGGGGTTCTTGATGGAACTAAGGTTTATGATAGCCAGAAATGGAGAGAAGAGCTAGAAAGAAAAAGGTACCTGTGGCTCCCATGAAGGCCAGTTTGAAGACACCACCTTTGCAGTCAAGTGCAGCAAACTATCTGCCCTTCCCAGAGTAAAAATACAGCAGGGACCAGCTTCATCCAAGGGCCACGTGATGTTGGTGAAGGGCAGATAAGCATCCCGAGAAAATGTCTGCTTTTAATAAAAAGCAACATCGTTTCCCAGCTCCCTGTAATAATCTCACTTCTCTACCTCCTCCATGAATGTGCTACATTTCTCATCTAAAGGAGAGGAAGAAATTTGCAGCCCATGCCCAGCTGGGTTCTGCCTCGGCACCAGCAGAGCCGTATGTGGAAGCAGTCTCCAATCTCCACCAGCATTCTGCATGCTGCCGCAGTTGCCACCTTCAGATCCTGCAGCCCAAATCCAAAGAAGTTTTCTCAAATAGTTCATTTTCTTCAGGCTTGTCCTCTTTTGGCCCTTTACAACTTTGCTGCCCTGTTAAAGGCTTTCTGTCTGCTCCCTGTTCTGGACAGCCCTG
>NW_009260400.1:433590-447003 GCF_000687185.1 Egretta garzetta | reverse complement strand
CCCCTCAAACCCATCTCATGGGTGGGGTGTCTGCCTACCTGCGGCCACTGTAAGGATTTTGGAGCCAAACTTGGCTGGCAGTCAGGTTTCTTAGGGTAGACTGTTTATTGAGAGTGTAATTCCCATTTGTTATTGTAAGAACTGTCAGAAAAGAGAAAAAGAAAAAAAAACCCCATATACAGGCGGCAGTTTCAAGGCGTGATCAAATGGACCATCCTGCTTGCTGAGATTTTTCCACGTGATATAAGCTTCAAAGTAGTAAGTAATCCATGAAATATCATCCTGACAAATCTGAGTATTTGGGAACCAGGGGAATATGGAAAATGTATTTCTGTATGGAAAATGCTTAATATTAGTTCTTTCACCATGCAGGGGACGTTGGGACCTTCTAGGCTCAGAAAAAGTGAGAAGCTGGGGCTCAGTCATTCAGCCCTTAATAGAATAAGTACTTTTATCCCGTGCATTTCCACTTCCCCTATCAGTGCGGTATTCAAAGACTATTGGGACTGCTCACAGGAGGAAAGGGGGGAAGATGTTTCATACATAATGATATTTGACCAGAGTAAGACTTTATTGTTTCAGCTGCAGGATTGCTTTGAAAGCCCAGTCATTTTCTTCACCTAACGCTGAGAAAGCAGCCCATGCTCTGCTTGCCAATGGGGATCTGCTCCGGCGGAGCCACATCACTTCCTCTGTAGTGAGCCGTTTCCCGGCACATGGATGGAGGGGTAGCCATTACATTGTTTAAAGGAAGGGGGGGAAAAAAAAGGCTTTTGTTGGAAATAGATGTAACAGAGTGCAAGAAAGGTCACAGGGGACAGGCAGCCTGGGAACAGGCTCCTTCCACCTCCCTTTGATTTGCTTTCCTTTGTTTCGGGGTGAGAACATTTCACTTGGCCAGCTCTCGGGCAGCTCCCCCATTATGTCATATCCAGATTACTCAGTGGATGAGGTATTTGGAGTGTTACGTCAGACAGATAACAGTTGTTTATATAACTTTATCTTTTCTCAGATACTTGCTTCTCCATTTTCCTGAAAAATATTTATATAAATATTTATATTTTCAGGAACATGAGCTTGTTTATATCAACCTCTGGAAGACAGTCATCTTGATTATAAAATGGTACAAATGATTGCTGCAGACCTCCGCAGCATTGCCTGGGAAGTTTTTTTGCTTCTTAAAAACACCAATTCACCAAAACCAGGATTATGCAGGCAAAGAAATCAGTACTGGTGAAACACAAATCTGGAAATGTCTCTCAGCCTTGAGATGGAAGCGCTAGACAAAAAGGGAACCAGAAATCCACCCTAAAATCCCAGAGGTTACGGTGCTCACTACAATGTCAGAGCACTGCGCCTGAGGCTTTGCTATAAATCCCCGATTGAACACTGGTTTCTGTCTCTGTTCCTAATGAAAAATTTCCAGAGGTCTTACTTCCACCTCTATGTAAAGCAGAGGGAGGATTTTAAAGCTTTCATTTTCAGGGGAGAAAACCTTCTTACTATTACATATTTGATCAGGTCAATACATTGCAGAGCTTGTGTGCTGCCTGCTTTAATACACTGCCTTAAGCCATCTTAGTTACACTCCAGCCAGCAAAAATACTGCCAGTTATTCATGCTCCTGAGAAATCTCTTTTGCTTAAACTTCATGAAAGTGCAGTACGGGGGATGAGGTATGTTTTTGCAAATAGGTTACTTCAGGCAGCGTCAATCATGTGTAATTCATTCATACGAAATGCTGCCCTTCCCTCTCACTGCTCATGTGTCTTATTGCTCATTAATTGCTTAAATTTTCTGGGCAGCTGCCAGAGATGCCGTGACAAGAGCAGCATTTACAGGAAAGCTGCTCCAGCAGCCCCTGTGAAAGGGAGTTTGGCAAACAGGCACTGGAAAGGGCTCAGGACAAACTTTGCAACATCTGAGTTTGGAACCAGTATTCCCACCGCAGCGCCCAGGATGGGTTTTCACCTTTCTGGCCATGCCAAGGCCGTCATTCCCAGCCAGCTGCAGGAAAACTGCTGGGGAGTGGATCCCCCATGTCTCATTTCCCTTTCCTTATAGTTTCCCTGACATGCAGGGTCAGCCCCCGCTGAACCTCTCCCATCCACATGCCCCCCAGACCCACGCAGACACCCACGCGTGCCCTGGGGAGGGCTGCCACCTCCAGGCACTGCTGCCACCCACCACCCTCGTGGGGGAGAGCCCACAGCACATCCCACCCACAAAGCTGTCCAGAAGCATCGGCTGTGAAATCCCTCTATCCCCGAGCCGCGACATGTCAGCATTTGCTGCTGCTGCTGCTGCTGCTTCTTTTCCCAGGATGTGGTTCGATAAAACAGTAAATCCATCACTGGCATCCCAGCAACCAAATTAAAAAAAACAGAGGGAAGAAAAAGAAAACTCATCTGTATAGCACAAGGGATTCACATGGCATAAACTTTCCACCAGTTCAAATTTGCTTAGAAATGACACTGCTAATTTTGTCCAGCTTGACGCATCGTTCATCTTTTTTGCAGCCACTGTTGCAGCTTGGAAAGGCAGACCCCTCACCCTGCTCCATGTCACGATACCCATCACATGTATCCCTTTCCTTCTGGCTGGATGAGGCCGTAAAGCCCCTGAGTCCCCTTGGGTCCCCAAGCAGGATGCCCTGTGAGGGATGGGCTGAATCCGGCACTGGCGCATCCGCATGCAGCATCCCACCACTGTGTCATTTGCTTGGTTTTGCTAGACCTTAATGTTTAAACTGAAAAGTCCATTTATTACCCCAGAAAACCAGAATTGTTTTCTGACATCCAAACTCCCTGGCTTTTTCAGCTGAAAGATCTATCAGTCGGTTTATTAGCTTTGAAGGGTATCTGTGCCTCTGAGACCTCTGCTGACTCAGACTTACGGTAATACTGGATAAGTCGGGAATTAATGCCAAGTTGCAAATGAGGTTTGCTTCGCTGAGCCAGCTTTCAAAAGGAATGAATATTTAGGCCTGAAACTGTGCCTGTGGTCTCATAAAAAAGCACAACTCTCCTGGTTTTCTGTTTCTTTGCCATTAAAGGAATGGTTTCATCCTGCCCTTTGCTTGTCCTCTGGTTAAAGTTTGCCTCCCTGGCAAAAGGTTTGGTAGCCTATAAAAGCGCAACTCAAATTTGGAGACTTACCCAATATATTATCCCAAAATCCGCACTTTGTCATCAGCAGTAACTTTACACTCTCACAACCCCTGTTGAACTGCCTCTTCATTCCTGGCTTGCAGTTAGTCACTGCTTCACCGAGCAAACCCCCTCTGACCTGGCTCCGGTCTAACATTGTGGCCAAACCAACTCTATTTACCCCCAGAGACAGCCAGGCTGCAATCGAACACCCCGGCTTGGCCAGCCGCCGTGGGGACCGCAGCACTTCGCAGCTGCGTCCCAGTTCGTAAAGGTGGTTCCTGTGGTTATTTCACCAGCCCCTTTGCTTCCAGGGAGGTCGAGATGTGGAAATTCACTTGTGGGGTAAATATCTTAAATAAATAGCACTTGCACCTTCCCCACAGGGTTTCCCAGCTGGCAGTGATGCCAGTTACAGAGCAGGGATACGCTGCCCATGCATGCGTGATGCCTGGCTCAGGATTCCCCTCCTTTCCCTCAATTCCAGCTTGCTGCCGTAAAATTGGGCAGAACTGTCGACAGCGCTTCCAAGAAATGAAAAAATCAGGCTGGAAAACAAAATCCCTTCTGCTTCCTTTGTGGAGAGTTCACAGGAGCTGCCTGCTCTGGCTCTCCTCAGGCAGGCTCCTGTAAATGGATGTATTAGGAGGTCCTGCGTCTCTGAGCCAAGCTTTGTAACACGGGTGCCCATTCAGAGCAGAAGGGCACATTCGTACAGCCAAAGGCAGAAATGCCGCGAGACGTTTTCCTTCCCACACTGGAGCAGAATCTCTCTGTCTCTGAGCAGAGTATCTAAGTTTTGTCCTGGCCCTCAGGGCTCGGTCCCCAGGGATGGCAAAAGAAACCCTTCCTGGACAGCAGATCCGTGCAGCTTTCCAGGCTCTGGCACAAGGCAGGATCCAGCCAACAACAGCAACAGAATTTGCGTTCCCTTTTCTTACTCCCCACTTAGCCACTCTAGCCAGGAGTTTGCGTTGACCCTCCTGGCTTGCTTCAGAGCCCTGCAAGTCAGATGTGTTTCCCTGGAGCCTCCAGGCTTGATTCCAGCTTGAAACCCCTTCTGCCCTAAGACCCCCCTCCACCGTCCCCCCCACCAAGTGCCCTCCAATTACAAGCAGCTCAGCACAACCTCTGGAGCTGGTGGTTAGCAGTGATGCGCTGGCTGCTGGCCTGCCCACAAATATCTATATTTCACAAATAAAGCAGGTTAATTTAAGCCACCACAGTCTGCAACAGTTTGACAGCTCCCTAAGGGACCTTATAAAGCTAAGACTTAGGCAATCATCGGACTTGCAATATATTGTAATGTTCTATAGACCTTTTAAATAGAGTCGTCTGGCCAAAATGTGGCTGGATTTAGTCCTGTGCTCAAAGGCAGAAGTGTGGCCAAAAAAAGTGAATGTGGAACAACCAAAGGGGTTTCCAAGACTATTTTACTGAAATAATTTCAATCCAGATGTAAAAGATGGCTCTTTTTAAAAAGACGATACCCTTCCCTTCATTTAAGAAGCAAAAGCTCACAACAAACATGCTCTGACATCTCGTAAGTCCTTCACCAAAGCAAAAAGTAGCAGCAGTAAGCCTGTACATTAATTGCATAATAAAAGGTACATGAGTTTCGGCTTGTACAGTCAGTTCTGCCACACCCGCAAGCATGTTTGTTTAAAACACATCAGCCTTGACTACAGGGACTCACTAGCGCAACAGAATCAAAACCCCACAATGCTCTTTTTTTGTCTTGTTGGTAAACTTCAAATCCTTCTGTTCTGGGTACATAATTTTTCACTGTTCCTGGCAAGTGCCAGGGGGTCTCAGGAGCTTGTTCTGCAAAGACACAAACTGGGGACTGATCAGTTCAGGGAGGAAACCGAAGGAGGCTGAGGAGCCCTGAAGGGCAGAAAATGGGGGCCTGACATGGTGCCCTGGTTGTGGAGTGACGAACATCACCTCTTAGCAGCAGCCAGAGGTCTGAATAAAAATAGAAGCTGCTCCATCTGAATTGAGCAGAGCAGGGAGTTGCTCAAGACTTCCCAGCCTGACCTGCTCTGGTCACCACAATTGCAGAAGCTTCCCGCTGGACAGCATGGAAGGACACCAAAGGACTTGCAGGGGACTGAGAAACAAAGCAGAATGATCTGTAATTTTAAATTGCCAGCTAACTCACCAAGATAACCTCCCAGCTGGGCCTCAGGTGCAGGAGTGGAAACAGTGGTGAAAGCATTTAGTATCTCGCCTGACAAAGCTGCGTCACCGGTGGCATGTGATGTGCAGGAGGCCCAGGAGGAGACTATTTCTTTTTCCTAGTCCCATCACATGCTGTAGGTCAAGGTTATGAAGCACGGGTGAATCCCACACATAATAAAGCCAGTATCTGCTGACTCTCACAGCTGATTGTTTTGGAACAATAATTCATATTTGCCTCCCTGGATATGGAGAACTGAATGACAACTTGGATTAGCACTGTGCAGCCTTGCCCTGAGGACTTGTTGATGAGTAAACCACCACCTCTGCTACTGAGATCCTCTGCTTTAACAGTCCCTCTGGGGCAGAACGTAGAATATTTTCTAGCGTCATTTGTGAAAAACCACTTCCCTTTCTGGTCCTACACAGGGCAGGCAATCAGCTCATCCCTCTTGGGCAAGAAAGTTGGCTATTTAAAACCTGGTCACCCAAGCTCCCCCGATGCAGGCAGAGGCTGCTGCCCTAGTTAGGAGCTCCCTCGTGCAGGGCAAATTAGATCACCGTAATGCAATACAGGATACAGGAATGATCAGCACGAACACTGTGACTTTGGTCTCAGTGATGGGCAGAGCAGCATTTCACTTGACACCAACTGTATGCCCGTATTCCCAGCACACTCTGATGCCTCTTGTTTTTTTAAGATGCCCTTTGGCTTTTGTTCTCTGCTTCATTTGCTTTTGATGCAGGAATTTGAGACCTAGCCAAAAATGGTATTTTTAGAAAGGTGAACATTGGTCACTGATTTTTTTTCTAGCAAAGGTCAGCTGCAGGAGAACAGCACAATCCTGCACAGCTTGGGACCTAAGCTCCTAAAAGGAACATAAGGCAGGGTGAAAGAAATATCAGCTCATCTCTTCCTGGGGAGTACCAAAACCACCTAAGATGGCACAGGACCACATTATCCAGACTAAGGAATCCCCATATTGCCAGCGTAACAGATTCAGGGGAACAACTACCACCTCATTTAGGGCAATGCTGCCAAAGAAGGGTCCTGGGGGCATCGCCACGCTTCTGGCCAGTGAGCAATTGCACAGACCAGGAAACTCATCCACACCAGACTTCTCTGCCTACAAAATCCTGAGAGCCCTCCAGTTTCAGCCTTCAGAGAAGAACAAGGAGTGGTGTTTTAACACATTGAGCCAGACTCAGAGCTGTGCAGTGAAAAAAAAAAACCAAAACCAAACACCAACCAAACCAAGGGGCAGTAGATAAGCTGCAATAGGGATACTTCAACTAGTTAAGAAAATACCCCACAATTCTCATAGGTGGTCAAACATTGAATGGGGCAATCAAATGTTGATAGTCCAATCTCCATCCTGGGAGATAGTCAGAGCTTTCCCCAGCAAGGCAGGGCAACCAGGTCTAACTTCAAAGCTTGCCCTGTTCTACAAGGGTTGGACCAGAGACCTTCAAATGTCCCTTCTGATCTAAATGTCTTATTGACTTACTAGACTAGGCCCTAATTTGGGATTTTTTCCAGACAGAAGACAGTAGGCAACAGGAAAGAGATCCAAGATCGTGCAAGAACATGCTTGGCAAATAGCTTGGTTATTGTGGTTTAGCCTCACAAGGGATAGACACTGCCAAAGCACTGTATAAGAATTTTCCATCCTACTTAGAGAGGAAGATACACAGAAGGCAAATATATAGTGTTGCGCTCCTAGGGAGCGGAAAGATGCAGGCTTTAGCAGGCACAAGCCACACACTGGTGCTTGCCAGGAAGCTGAGGCACAGTTCCTTAGATCTTCTCTGGGTCAGAGATTCAAAGTCAGAGTTAAAAAACAAACACAGATTAAGTACAAAAATCACTTTATTGAAAAATTTCATTCAAGAATAGTCAGTGGCAAAAATATTCAAGTACGATACAGCAACACCACAGACAAGCTCCTTACACACCTCAACTTGAGGCCAATTCATTTACCAACAGCCACTGTCTCTATGTACTCAGCTTTCCAGAGACATGCGCAGCATCCGGTCATGTCAGTGAATATCAGTGCAGCACATGAGCAGAGTCTGTCTTTACATCAAATAAGATTGGCTATGACTGATTTTTTTTCCCTGAGAGAGGTATGAAAGGCCCTGTAGGTCTGTTGAGAATGCTGTTTGCAACATAAGTCATCATTCCTACCCACCCCAGCTCATTCAAAACACTGACTGAAAGCCTGTAACAAAATATTTTGCTGATAAAAATATTTTATAAAAATTGTATTAAAAATTGCTATAATTAGCATAAAACTATCAAAAAGTGACTGTGCCAATTTCCACTTTACACAAATAGTATTTTTTTTTTAAAAAATCACATTACATTAGAAATTCACACAGTATATAACATACTGCAGCTTTCTGAAATACTCTGTGCAGCAGAAGCCCCATACAGTACCTGGGCAGTTACAAGACAGACCAGTAGCTGCCTTTAGTTCTGCTGTCTCTACAGCCAAGAATTTGGCTATTGCAGTTTTAGGCTTTAGAAAGTAGAAACTTGCAAGATGGCAAACCAAGTGTTTGTAATCCGTACTCGGTACCATTCCTTCCCAAGAAGGAGAAAAAAAAACTACCACAGGAATGTCTTGATTAAAAAGATATTACATATCACTTGTTGCTGGTGTCAGTGAGACAATACTGGTTTGACTGTTTCTATGTCAGTTTTTATTTGCGGAGTACCACTTCATGGGCCAGAGAGGTACCTGCAGCACCTTTCAGTGATTGCTGGTCTAGTAGGAACACACAGCCGAGCAAGAGAAACAAATAAAACCACATCAGCTTACTTTGTTTCATGAAAAACCACTGTAAGGCCCTGACAGACAGAGCTGTCAGCCTGCTGTCTGGAAATAATTGATTGTTCCCCAGTTCAGTTTTCAGCAGCCTGGAAGGTGTTACATAGAGCAATCATTATTTTGCCCCCTACTTTTCCAGGCACAAGATTCAAAGCCCCTGCAGCATTCATACACAGCTATGGAGGAAAGGAGCCAAATTCCCAGGGACTGAAGGTACTGCTGTGTGTGAAACCCAACTCTGGTGACTTAATCTTCTCAAGTAACTCAGCAAGATCTTAGTAACTCTCTGCATAGCCTTGTGAAGCCCACTCCTGGTATTCTCCATTTGAGGATGTACAAATCAGATGACTTTCTTTAAGAAAACAGCAGTAACCCATTCAGACACAGGCAGCATAGGGATTTTTTTTTTGTTAGGGGGGATTCTTGTTTGCTTTCTTTAACAGAGAGCTGGCAACAGCCAGAGCCCCTCCCTGCACGAAGCGTACAAAGTTATCTCCAGCTAGAGGCCCTAGAGCATAAAGCCCTTTCTCATGAGTGCATTCATAGGTGAACGGGTCAACATCTATGGGATTCCTCTTTGAATTGACTGGTTGGTCACTGTCCATTGCCAAGTCAATGCCATTATTTGGCAGAAAGGAGAGGTTGGGGTTTGAGCCAGTTAGAACAAGAGCCATAGAAATTTTATAAACTTTCTGGTAGCCATTCTTGTCTTGAAAGATACATTTCTTGTCCTTGCCAAAGGACAGCACGTGGTGTTCAGGAAGGCTAACATAACACTCATAGGGCCCAGCACAAGCAGCCGACTGTTCTTTCATCATCTGATGTACTTTGTGGTATTCAGGGTACATCATTTTGGGGAGCTGGTTAAAAATAAGACCTGGATCACTGACTCTTCTCCGAAAAACATGGATTACTGGAATATTGCAATGGTGAGCAAAGAGAATCGCATCAGCAGCTGTCAGACCAGCACCTACAATCAAGACTGGATCTGACATGATGCCAATGTCGTTGTTCTTCACTGCTTCCTCTAGGGCAGACAGCTGGTGATGGACATAGGAAAGGTTCTCTCCCTTGACCCCAAGCCAAGTAGGACTATCATATGTTCCTGTAGCTAAAACCACATTCTCTGCATAGATGGAGAAGGGTTCTTTATCACCTTTCACTGTTTTGAAAAATCCATCCACATGAAAGACCTCCATACTTTTCTCACTGAAGTTCCAGACTGAGTCACTATTCTCCTGCAGATCTTTCTGTGCGTGGTTGGAGATGCTC
Organism: Egretta garzetta; assembly: GCF_000687185.1. Classification (NCBI taxonomy): domain Eukaryota; kingdom Metazoa; phylum Chordata; class Aves; order Pelecaniformes; family Ardeidae; genus Egretta; species Egretta garzetta. Next base: position 437,567 of record NW_009260400.1, on the reverse strand, counting down.
TCTGCGCTCACTTTCCTCACAGAGGTCACAACAGTACCACATCTGAAATTCTTCTGCAGTCCTTTCTTCATCACATAGTGTTGGTAATATTGAGCAATGTCTTCTGCTGTGGCTCTATTGTTTCTGAGGCCTCTGTAATATAGTACAAACAAAGGTCAAGCAGCAGTTAAGTAAGAGACTGGAATTTCTCCCCTCTTGCACCGAATGTATCTTAGAACCATCTATCCTGGCACTACCAGAGAAGGCTTACCTAGTTTTGCTGACTTCAGCAAAGTTATTCCTGGTATATAAAGCTAATACTCAGGTCCACAAGCTGTTGGACATAGGCAGCTTTCTCTAGCATGCATCCCATCCCTAAGAACATGATTGCTCATTTATGCTTTCCTCTCACATCTTGCTTCCATTCAATTTTTAACTCCTGGACTTTTTAAGATTAATTGTAACACATCAAGGGCAGAAGCACCTCAGAGACTGCATCATAGCCAAGCTGGTTATACTTGTCATTAGGGACAGTAGCAGTAGACACAGAAGTTAGACAACCATGCCTTTTCCAAGTTTTATTCAGAATTTATGGCCACTGTGATCCATCTCCCCAGTGGGTGTTGAAGAGGACACATTCTAAGCAGCACTGCAACTTTACCCAAATCACTGAATGCAGAATGGATGGACTTTTACTGGGGGGGTGGGAGGGTGTCCTTTCTCTCACTACAGTCATCCACTAACAGATGGGTAGCTACATTCAAGAAGTCCACTCTACTCCAGGTTCCCAAATAACGTCCAGATGTTTGCAAATAATCACGCCATAGCTATCTTACCTTCTCTTTTGCTTTAGCCAGTCTTTGAATGGGAGATCTGGGAGTCCCATCCATTCCCCTCTGCTCAGGGTAGCCATAGAGCCCTCGATAGACTGGAACAAGAAACACAGCAAAAAGACTTTCAGTTATTTAATGTAAGAAGCAAAATGCAATTTTGTCATGTTTCAGTATGGCACAGATAATGAAATCAGTGAACTCTCTAATCTGCTGTCACTAATGAAGCCATCCATGTTCTCCAAAAAGAACAGCAGACTGGAAATATAAATGACTCATGCGTTTGGTTTTTTTCCTTTTAAACTTTTGCTTGTCTATATACATAAAATGAAACATGGCTGACTGGTATATCAGAGGAGCTTTTACCTCTCCAGTCAACACATTTGGCTATCTTACAACATGCAGTCCTAAGCAGTTAGGCTTCAATTCACGTACATGCCAGGCACCTCCAGGAGCGTTTCTGCCAAGGACCAGGTGGGGGATGGCTCTGTTGGTCTCATGCCACCAAGTGAGGACAGATTCTGCTGTTCCACCAAAGTCTGTGTCTGGACGCTGAAGAGTATCAAACAGAAGAGCCACAGGGCTGTGGGATCGTCCCTCCAAGCCTTCAGACAGATACTCCAAATCCTAAAGAGAGGCAGATCAGATGCTCAAAATGCAAATCCTGCCAGACAGCAGATTGCTTGTTACTTCAGTATTTCCAATCAGTGGTTTTGGTGTTCTGTGAAGCTGTTCTTGCTAGAGGACTACCTCAAGACTACCTCAAGAATATTAGCAGCAATGCTGACATTTCACACAAGGCAGGTCTGGACAACTGTACTTTGCTTAAGGCTCATTCTGCTTGCGTACTTTGAAAATTCAGATTAGGTTATCACTTATAACATACCCCTAGGATGCTTTACTATGATGTTATACTGTTTCTCTTTACACAAACCTGGTCCAAAATTGAGACATCTGGTGCCTCTTCCAGTTTCCTCTGAAGAATGGGATGAGGGTGAAGAGAGTCTCTTTTAAAGTAAGGGGTGTAGCCTGACAGCAAATACGAGAGACAGATTCCTGAAGGTCCATTCCCTAAAAAGACACAGTGGAGAAGAATTTATACTCCTGCAGATAGAGCAGCCCTTTGAGAAGCGTTTCTAACATCCAGACCAATTCAAAGGATAAGACTCTGCTGTGGATACAGGGGACTTTCTATTCCCGGTTGACCACTCACTGACTGATGAGTTGGGAAAGTCATTTTACTCTCATGTCCCCCTCCCCTCCTCAGTTGCATCTATTCACATTGCAAGGTCTTCAGAACTTGCTGAAAAAGACATTGAGTTAAACAAGCCAGACTGAAACTTGAAGCCTCTAGCATGCTGATGAATGGGGTCATTGCTTATTAACTTCTTTAAAGGTTTTGAAACTGGTCAGATACTGACTGGGGTTCCCAGCTCTCCTGGATGCGTGTTTCACTCCAGTGCAGAGTAGTTCATTGTGCACAGGATACAGAGTAAGTTCAGAAACAAGGGTGACTTAAAGTGAAGGGGAAACAGCTCTGCTCGGTAAGAAATCCCATCTGATAAGGGATATCTGGCAATAGTAGTTTTGACTAACTGGCCTTGATGACACTTTCAAACAGGAACCAGCCTTACCATGGTACTGCAGGCAGTGTGTTAAGGAAACAGTCTCTCTACTATGCCAAGACACCCTCCCCAGAACACAGCACTTTGAACAGACTGCTGGATGACTGAACTCCTGCTGACCACCCTACAGCCAGGGGAAAGACTTGATATATATGTGACTCCAAAGCCTAGTGAGAGAGCAGCCTGTGGAAAGTTTTCACATGGCTGTTCTCCAGCAAGTTCAATATTTTACAATGCCTGCATAACTAGGTGTCAGCCTCCCTGGCTGCTCAGGCTTTGCTGCTCACTCGTATGTGACTAACCACCGTTACATAACGCAGTGACGACGCAGGGGAGGAGAGCTGAAGTGACACAGCAGCCTGCAGCAGGCCGAGCTGACACAGTGCCCGTGCTGTCTGCGTGAGCGACTAGAGCAAAGGCTGCTGCTTGGGGATTTGAGATAGAGGGAGGCTCAGGCTGTAAAGCTAACAGTGAGCTGAGCTATGTGAAGGGCGGTACATGCCACAGCTGGGGCCAAAGTCTGCTCTCCTGAGCAAGGACCAGCAGCTGCAGGTCAGTGTTTGGAATATTCCACTTTCAGGAAAGTTATCCAAAACCAACAGCAACAGAAGTTAAAAGCAAACTAAACTGCAGCTACGAAGTGTAACATCTTTCAGCTTACTCCTTTGATTTAGGAAGTACAAGGAGATACCTAAGCCAAACTTAATCATTTGAGTGCGCAGCAAACACACACAGAGGACTTACTTACTCTGAACCCCACCTATGTTTGATATGGATGGTCACAAGCACAGCTGCCTCTGGGGCTAAAGCTATTCTAGAAAGCAACTGCTTTCATGAGGCTGCCAGCACAGCAGAGAGTCCACAGCCTTCTTGGAGCAGGGCCTGGGGAAGTAGCTGGAACCTGTATGCAATGTCCAGCTGCAGTGAAACAGCTGAGCTGCTTCAGTCCAACAGCCTCCTCGGAGCACACATCTTCACACTGGTGCTTCCGAGGCTTTAGTGATATATCCACGTTGGGTCCCTGTATAGGTGCACTAGGGATGTACCAAAATATCCTTCCTCCTACCTAAAGACTTGCACAACTGTGCAGTACAAAGTCACTCTCAGACTAGAACCTGCTGGTAGTAGTGTCCTTGTCAAACTTGCTGTTAGTAAGGATTAAGTTGGTGCACTAACTTTGCACTACCTCTCTTGGGAGCTATAAATTGAATGACAGATAAGGAAGCAACCCAGCTCTGCAAGGCATTTAAACACATGCTCAGATGAACAGGGTCCAACACCTGCACTCGATCACAGCCCACAATCAGTCACAAAGGGGAAGGCACTTGTGCTTTGCTCCAAGAAACACCTCACATTACAAAGCTCCCCTCTTGCAAGGCAGCAAAGAGTTACTACGTAACCTGTTTTCTAAACTGGTAGAAAACCCACAGCTTTTTACCATTCTATTAAATCTGTATAAAATCAGTGTAGCTGACTTGCATTTTAAAAGAAATCCGTGAAAATACTGGAGAAACTTTAACAGCATCTGAAGCACTTTCTAAAC
>NW_009260400.1:418871-433486 GCF_000687185.1 Egretta garzetta | reverse complement strand
AAAGAAGGTAACACAAACACACCTCCAATTCAAGGACTACAGAATCACTTCACAGCAAGTTGATTAACTATCTGTAGTGAAAAGGTTTCACACCCTTCTAAATAGCCAACAGAAAAACCAGGCTTAGCTGCACTGATGCCCAAAAGGTTACCAATTTTTCCATCAAAAAAGCAGTTATGTGTTGTAGTTTGTCAAATACTTCCCACAATTCTTATGGGTCTTTCTCTTAGTTCTAGAGAAAGTTTGGCTGTCAGGGAAAGGCGGCAGAAACTGCAGCCAGGCATTTCTGGTTTAAGTAAGAACACATGGAACAAGAGCTGAAGACAGCAAGTCCAAAGCAGCAACAGCACTAGAGAAAACAGCAATGCTGAAAGGAGAAAACTTACCTATGATCACGACAGGCAGTGGCTTGAATCCACTCTTATTCTGGGTCCTGTTCAGCAATGCATACATCTTCCCGTCTGGAAGCATCTAGGTCCTGCAGTCTATCTGTTAAATAAGTTTTGCGTTATTTGCTTTTTTGACAACACACACGACTTTTATAGCCCACAAACCCAGGTTGATCTAAAGTGTTATCCTTGCATCGCAGACCATCACATTACGCTTCCACACTCAGGACAGGCCTGCTTATCTTTCTCCTCCTGCTCCCAAAACCAAAGGATGATTCCCTGATTATACCATAAAAAAAGGGAAAGGACCCTTATCTTTCTCTTCCACAGACAAATTCCAGGCCCTCCTTCCAAAACAGCTGGCAACTTCAGTAACTCTCCAACTACAGTAACTGATGTGCTGCAGATTGTTAAAGAAAACTTTGCTTCTGCCCATACCATGTAGAAAAAAAAAAAAAGACCGCCATAATTATCATGAACCCATTCACGAATGCTTTGTACTTTTAAAGAAACTTGTGCATTTGTTGATAAATAGATCAAACCTCACTCAAGACTTCTGACCAAAGGCTGGAAAACTGTTGGCTGCATTTTCAAATATGTGCCATTCCATCACTAAAAGGGTTTTTCAGAAGTGCTAGTTTAGTTCCTGAACCTTCTTTCTTAATTTCCCAGAAAATAGAGATTTCTAGGACTGAACAAGAAAATAACAAGTCTTTAAACAAAATACACAACAAATTTATTATCTTGGAGACTAAGGTGTCATTAGAGTGGAATGTACAAAACTCATCTAACTGTTGCGCAGATATTCAGCGTACAGCGAATCAAAGTTTTTTGCCATTCCTGCAGGAATCCTACCATGTCAAATAATGACTTTAGTTTTCCAGGGAACTATACTGTCACTAATCTAGAGAAGTTTAAAGTTTTTTACCACAGTAGAAATGAAGTTTTCAAAATTCAGCTTAAGCTTTTAAGTTATTCTACAGAGAACACAGTCTTTCCTAAAAAGATTACTCTCATTTTGGAAAGCTAAATAAAAATTCACTGAATGGCATGACTTTGTTCAGCGGGACATGCTCTCCACACCCTTTTCAAGTGCAGAAAGATCTTTGGCAAGCACACTGCACACTCCCATAAGGTCTGGCACATCACTGCCTTTGACACAGGTATTGCAGTAAATGTCATCCTACAAGTGTAATGCTCCACTTTAAGCCTGACATTTACATCACCAGCAACTACAGTAATGCAGTAAGACCTTGGTGATTGAATGAGCAGCCAGAAAACCACAGGCGAGTTTAAGATTTGCAGAGTCCCAGGCTTCAGGAGGAATCTTGTAAGTGCATTTGCCTGCAATGATGCGACAATTCTCAGATAGACTGATATATAGCCATTGCTGGGCTAGACAGAGCTATTCCAAGAGGACTGGAATCATCCGAGTAGAGGCACATAAGGCTTACAACTTGAACTCAGAACTAGCAGCTTTGTCTTAACTTTTGGATCACAGTTTAATAACACTTACTGCTTGCCTATTACCACTTAACTAAACATTTGTCCAAGAGACTCATGCATCTTGCCTGACAGGGCAAGTTTCTCTTCCACAGACAAATTCCAGGCCCTCCTTCCAAAACAGCTGGCAACTTCAGTAGCTCTCCAACTACAGTAACTGATGTGCTGCAGATTGTTAAAGAAAACTTTGCTTCTGCCCATACCATGTAGAAAAAAAAAAAAAGACCGCCATAATTATCATGAACCCATTCACGAATGCTTTGTACTTTTAAAGAAACTTGTGCATTTGTTGATAAATATATCAAACCTCACTCAAGACTTCTGACCAAAGGCTGGAAAACTGTTGGCTGCATTTTCAAATATGTGCCATTCCATCACTAAAAGGGTTTTTCAGAAGTGCTAGTTTAGTTCCTGAACCTTCTTTCTTAATTTCCCAGAAAATAGAGATTTCTAGGACTGAACAAGAAAATAACAAGTCTTTAAACAAAATACACAACAAATTTATTATCTTGGAGACTAAGGTGTCATTAGAGTGGAATGTACAAAACTCATCTAACTGTTGCGCAGATATTCAGCGTACAGCGAATCAAAGTTTTTTGCCATTCCTGCAGGAATCCTACCATGTCAAATAATGACTTCAGTTTTCCAGGGAACTATACTGTCAGTAATCTAGAGAAGTTTAAAGTTTTTTACCACAGTAGAAATGAAGTTTTCAAAATTCAGCTTAAGCTTTTAAGTTATTCTACAGAGAACACAGTCTTTCCTAAAAAGATTACTCTCATTTTGGAAAGCTAAATAAAAATTCACTGAATGGCATGACTTTGTTCAGCGGGACATGCTCTCCACACCCTTTTCAAGTGCAGAAAGATCTTTGGCAAGCACACTGCACACTCCCATAAGGTCTGGCACATCACTGCCTTTGACACAGGTATTGCAGTAAATGTCATCCTACAAGTGTAATGCTCCACTTTAAGCCTGACATTTACATCACCAGCAACTACAGTAATGCAGTAAGACCTTGGTGATTGAATGAGCAGCCAGAAAACCACAGGCGAGTTTAAGATTTGCAGAGTCCCAGGCTTCAGGAGGAATCTTGTAAGTGCATTTGCCTGCAATGATGCGACAATTCTCAGATAGACTGATATATAGCCATTGCTGGGCTAGACAGAGCTATTCCAAGAGGACTGGAATCATCCGAGTAGAGGCACATAAGGCTTACAACTTGAACTCAGAACTAGCAGCTTTGTCTTAACTTTTGGATCACAGTTTAATAACACTTACTGCTTGCCTATTACCACTTAACTAAACATTTGTCCAAGAGACTCATGCATCTTGCCTGACAGGGCAAGAACTTAAGACATAATAGTCATGCTTTCTAATTTAAGTCCTTTCAAGCATCTAGCTTTGAAGAGAGCTGGATTTCAAGAAAACTCAGGTTCCCAGTTTAATTGAGACTCAAAGATAGATGCATACACTACAGAAGATGAACACTTCTATGTGTCGGGTCCAAGCCAAGGCATGCATCAACCCCTTAAGATGTATTTCACCCGACCCTGGCAGCTGCAGCAGCACAGTCTAACTGCCCAAGTATTTGCCCAGCCTTTTGAGTAGGTTCTGCTGCATGAACCAAAACTTGCACCACCTTCAGCAGATTGTTGCGTAAATTTACCCCCAAATAATTCTCTACCACAAAGTTCCAGAGTTGCAATTGGTAGAATTCAGCACTAGCACTTGGGATGGCCAGAGACACCAAAGGAACAGGACACTGGTGTGACCAGTACAGTATTCTCCTCAAATCAGCTAAACCACAGTACCTGGTTAACAAAGGTTTCTTCTCCATAGCTATACTACACAAGAAGACAAGTTCTTATTAATTTTTCCTAACACAGAGTGCCCATCTCACTTCTGTGAAACTATTGGGAGTCTGGAAGAGGGAAGCAATCTACCAGGTTTCTGCTCCATAGCGTTCTGCAACAGCATGCACAGAAAGACTGTATGCACTCTGTAGACAGTGGTAACCCAGCAACATCCGTGGGTTTTCAGTACAGCACATGGCAACAGTTCCAGGAGAGCAAAGCCAGCATATAAAAAACAAGCCTGCAAGCCCATTTGTAAGACTTGGGCGCAAAGTCATGCCGTTGTGTGCCAGCATTTTTCTGGGGGAGCCTGAAGGGGACAAAAAAGGCACAAGACAGTAGAACTCAGCCTGGCAGTCTTGTTCGCTTTAGAGGAAGGTTGCCTTGGCTCCTGGCCATTGCACTATGCCACCCTACCCCACCCTGATAGACAGCAAAGCCAGCAGCCGCAGCCTCAGTGATAACACTCATTTCACCCTCCTCCTCCATTCTGTACCTTCTGACAGATGAAAAAGGAGCATTTGCTGGAATTAAACCAAACCCTAATGGCTAGAGGAGCACAACTGTTATTCTGCTAAAATTGCTAGATCCATGCACATACATGACCATTTTTAGCCATGGTTTTATTCAGGATCTGGGTTCACAAAAACCCCATAATGACCATTTTAGTGTTACACACTTTGTTTCCTCAAGTTTTGACACTGGACAACTCTATCAACACAAGATTAACCATCAGACATGTTTTTATTTATCCTAGTATGTCTCTACAAATGGGAGAAGTCCCTTCCACATCTTCTAGCTGCTGTCTCTATAATTCATAGTTAACAATTCTTCTTTTTAAGTAGAAAGTGAACCAGATGCTGACCCTATTTATAGCTATTCCTATCCTGCAGGCTAAATGTCTGAATTCTGGGGGTAAGACTGAGCTCAGAGCATCTCAGGCATTTCAGTTTCAGGCCAGATGTTCACTTTTACTGCCGTTAGAAGGTGGATTATTTAAATTTTTTTTTTTTTTTTTTTGGCAATCTTAGAATCAAGGGACCACATATCTCTTGATAACCTGTACAGCTAATACTGTGTAGCAGGTGAAGGCCTGTTCTTGCAGAGGCTACTGGAAACCATATAGGACATGGAGGTTCATTTCAAATCTATACAGAACTAGATAGCAGCAAGAGAAAGCCTGAGCTAGCAAGAAACCCAAGACTGCCCTTCTCACCCTCCTTTTATGTAGAATAGGCTGCTGGGCACTCACACCTACTCAATTTAGTGACACTGATCCCTGTTCTGGCTCCTGCTCTAGGCTTCCTACTTCAACGGGTGTCTCTTTCTTCCTCTTCATTTGAGAGCAAGCTGCAAGCTCCACAGTTTATCTCCTTGCTGCTTCCAAAGCATTTCAGCATCTATGCAATGTTACATAGTTGTTCTGGCTTGGAAAAGCACCCAGTTCAATCTGGGCCAAACTCTGCATACCTCCCTGACACAGCCTTCAGCCTAGAGGGAATATAACTCACAAAGTCGGTCAGCGCGGCCCCTAGCAGTTCCAGGCTGCACAACTGAAACAGGTTTTGAGTAAAAGAAAAAGCAAAGATGCATTTAGCAAGACAATGACACTAGGTGATCTTTAGCAGAAATAAAAAGCAGGTCACATCAGCCTTATGCAAGTAGCTCTCCTTACAACATCAATAAGACTTTTGCTCAAGTAAGGACCACCAAGTGTGGCCTGTACAGCACATGGGGAGAGTTCAAGGGAGCGGTGCAGCCAGGATATATAAATAACGGAAAAGACTGAAAGAGCTACCATGGCACTCAGGTTTAAACAAGAACAATGCTAACACAAAGGCAACAGTTTTCTCCAGCTTTTTTTCATCAACCCATTTGTTTCATGAGCAGTTTTAAAATTTAATTCATTGGTGCTTTTAAAACCAGAAATCTCAATAGCTTTCACATTTTATACTTGCCTGCAAGTTTCAGAAGTGTGTTTTTTCCCTCCACTTGCCAGTGGAGGCCAGACCAGTTACCCACAAGCACAACTGAAGTATGTGGAAAAAAAATCACTTTAATAGTACATAAAAATAATACCTTTCTAAAAACACCCTTGTGATATTCAGAAAGCAATGTTACAGACCTCTCTACAGTTACTTATAGCCTTCTTACCTTCAGCAGAAGGTCCGATGAGAAGTGAGATCTTGATGAAAGTGCCTGACAGTCAGGAAAGCCAACTAAACTACAAGCTTTGAATCCTGTCTCTGCTCTAAGGGAACTGTTTAAATATAGTAGGCTACCAGCACCAGGAGAGGAGAGGAGGAGCTGTAATGAATGGAGGCGGAGCAAGGAAAATACTTATAAGCATGAGTCAGCAGAAATATTTCCCTTCCCAGCTTGTGAATGAATGATGTAGTGATTTTCCTTAGTAATGCTCAGCTGACTACATGACTACAGCAAGAGCAGGCTTATAGGAGCCACGCATGGCAGAAGTCCTGCATTGAACAGGTATCTTCATTTTTAACCCTCAGGGCAAATTAAAAACCTGAGATTTCATAGAATGCAATGCTTCCTGTGGCAGAACTGGGTTTTTTCCTCTGTATTTGAAAGTAACACTGGTAGTTTTAATTACAGGTTGGAATAAAGGATAACACTGTATGCTTGTTTTAAAGCTAGTGAATGATCTTTTTGGCCACAAAAGGACAAGAAAATGTGATGACTTTCTTCCTACATTGGGCAGTTTGTGGTTTCAGTTTCGCCTTACTATTATACCATGGATATAGTGGGTCTGAAAAATATAACTTCAGTTTATATTTTTTCTTCAGTGAGACAGTCTTAGAAACCTGTTGCACAGTAGCAGTAAAATGAGTCAGACTTCTTCCTGTAGAGCTTACAACATGCCAGGATTTTCATCCAAGGTGTCTTACTCAATTCAGTGGGATAATCGATCAAGCTTGCTAAATTTAAAGTGCCCTTAACAAACGAAATAAATCTGTGCCAAAGTGTTTAGTTCCAGTGGTAAGCGCTGCATATTTTTATCTCTGAGGCCATCTGTTTTGAAGCTACATCCTCCAGGGCATCAGGAAGACTGCCGATACCCAGTTAAGATGCATACTTTTAACCATGTGATATAAAAGATAGAACAGTTAATGAGGAATTCTATACTCTCAAGACCCACATCAAAGTAGGATACTGTATAATGTATTTTAATTCCACCAGAATAAATTGTTTTAATAAATATGAAACCCTTGTTTCTCTCAACATTCAACTAACAGTGATCCCTCTGAAAATCTGACTCAGTAAATGCTTGTCAGACTGAGGGCTGGGGTTTTTAAGGTCTCTTAAGCTTTTATCCAAGGTAGCACTGGCACAGAGCTCTTAAATAACTCATACTGTTTTTTTGACAGCAGCAAAGGCTTTTATATGCGTTATCCAGATATTTATTAGCAGGTAACAAATGTATCCATAACAGTCAAGGAAAAATTAAGCTTCCAGAGAAACTAAGGCATTTATTCAGTTGGGTGATTTAAGACCATCCTGTTACTAGGTTTTTCAAAAACTGTCTTCAACAGATTGCAGTGTTGCATGTCAAACATTTTAGAACAAAGATGTGCAAGTCTAAACTTGATCATAGCACACGTACGAGAGGAAACCATACAATGGTTTGGCAGGCTTTATAGGAAGTATTTTACTGCTTATGTGTGCAAACCTGAAGAAATAAAGTTGCCCTCTATGTACAAGAAGAGATCTTCTCCATTTCCCACTAGAATTGGGAAAACCAGGATCTCCACCTTGGCAAATAAAGCCAGGATGTCTTTCCAAAACCACAAGCTCTATCAGATTTTTTTTTGCACACAGTACAATTCTTCACAGGAAAATGTTCACATACAACAATAAGCCACTGTCCTTTACTTGCTTGTAAAATAAGACCATTGAATACAGCAATTTGGGGGCTTTTTTTTATAGATATCCCAAAGACATTAGATGGAATAAATATCAATGTTACTGTTTCGCTGTGTACCTTGTCTGGAAACAAATAATTCAGCCCAACACTTTGCCTGCACAAACTTTCCAGAGAGGAAGTCATTGTGCAATCTGCACTTGGCCTGGCAGCCAGCCTTTGACCTACAAATTTATGCAATTGACTTATATTTTCTTCCTGATTTATTGCAAACGGTATCATTTAGATTAGTTAAGTGCCCAAGTAAAAAGCTTCAAGATTTTCAGCATGACTTTGCAATATCTCTATTCATAGCTGTCAGAGTATGCAGTTGACTAAGAATGCTAACTTCTTTCTTTGCATTAACTGGCAAAACCATTTTATTGGTGCACAGATTTAAGCGTCTTTACATGGCTTCATATTTTTACAGAAAAAAACTCTTCTAGACCACTAGTCTGTAGGCTCATGCATTGAGATGTATGGCACTATACTGCAGCTGAGATCTGAGGAATCCACATCTCTATCACACAGGGTAGAGACTTTTGTCAGACTTAAGTGGAAACTGTCAGTGAAATGAATTATTTGCATGGGTTTCTCCTCTGTTATTTAAATTTTCCTTTTAAAAATAAAATAGTAAAACTTAGCCTCTAATGGACATCAATGCCCTCCAGAAGCACACAATGCCCTCTGTCTGTACTTGCAACAACACAGGGCACAGAGGTAGAGCACTACATTTGCTTTTATATGAATAACCCTTTCCCACAATATAATGGTAGCTAGGCAAATCACTCAGTCCCCACTTGAGAAGGTTTTGGCCTGAAAAGAGGGGCAGACTTCACTGGTAGTCATTCATTCCACTTTCAAGTCCTGCTCTGCATTACACAGTATCAGCAATCCTGGGTGCATTTGTTGCCAAGGTCAGTTTGTTTCCCTCCCAGCCACAACATAGTTCTGAGAACTGCAACAAGTTGATGTTATGTTTTACCAAGATAAACTTTGAAAAATATGCCAGGAAGCACAGACAGAGCCATAGCACCTGAACCATTCCCTATTGCAAGAAATTTCCTCATTACCACCTTTCACCTCAGGTCATTAAGTTCTACCCACCCATGTCCTACTCATGCAACCTGTCAGATAGCCCTAATTCTGCTGTCTCCTGATTTTGGGGAGCTTAAGGAGTAATATCCCTCTGGTGTCAGAATTCATTGCTGCTACCTCCAGTGCTGACAACTCATGGCAGAACACTTCTTACAGTACCTCTCAAGCATCCACCCTCCCCTCTAGCCAGGCTTAAGGTGCACCATCACTCTGTACCAAATTATCATGACATACTACATTGTTTCACCCATGAGAACTTCATGTTCTGCTGGTTTTTCATAATTAGAAGAACACTCCCAGTGTGATCCTTCATGGGCCACAGTAGTGCTTTGATGCTTCAGCATTTCTTTCAATTATGGTAAAACAAATATAAAATTCCAGATGTTTTCTGTCTTAAGGGAACATCAAGTGCTTCACCCACCCCTCCAATGCACATCATTTCATCTAAGGCAGAATCACAAATTCAAGTATTAGAAGACCTGACCAAGTATTTTGGTTCTATACAATTTCCATGCAGTACCTGGCATCCAGCTTCACTCTGCTACTGCCAAAAGTATCTCCACCTTTTTCATACAGGGAAACTTAAAAAACTGTTTATTAGCTTATCCACCAAAACTAGAACCCACATATTTAATGATAATAAATGGTTTGACATCAATACTGAAACATTTTACCTGTTTTTTTTTTTGCTTCAACTAAAAAAACCCCCACATTTGTCACCAACACCATAACCTGGACCGACATCAGCAAGGTTCTCCCTGTAGATGTCCTGGCATCCTCTGAATCAGAAGATGCAAGCTGTGGCCATGCCACCTCTGACAGCAGCTGGATCCCTGAAGTACATTACTTGCCCCGCTAAATGATAGAGGTAAAAAAGCCATGGGTAAGCCCAGATAATTGCTAGGCTTGACAGAAAAAGCAGCTTAGGCAACTTTACAAGTGTGAGACCCAGTTTCACTCCCAGTTATATTTGTGACTTCCTACATGTGTTTGTGCTTTCACATGACTTCCTCTAAAGAAAGATTTGGCCCAGAGCACGTGCCCCACTTTCCCGTGTCCCTGCCAATGCCGTATCTGTCCTGTGTTCATACTTCTTTTTGCAGTGTTTAGGCAGCTTGGTTCAAGTGGAGAGAAGTAAAGGTTCACTGCACCCATTTGTTATTCAAAGGAACATTGACCTCCCAGACAGATAAGTGATTGAAACTGTTTTGTCCTAGTAACCTGGAAAATTGAGGAAAGAAAAAAGCAAAATCTTACATTTTCCTGGGACTATTTTAGAAGTGTGAATTTTGCTTTTCCCAGCTCTCAACTCATTATCTTGAAATTGTTCTCTGTTTTAAGAGGGTTGTCTTTCTAAATCAATGAGACCAAACTAAAGATTTTCAACAACTTCATTGCCCAGAGGCATCAGCCACTTCCACCACTGTGTCTTGAAAACATCTGTTAAGAAGTAAACTTGGAGAGATGAGAATCGAAGAGGAATCATACCCAGGCAGACTATGAAGCTCTGTCTGCATTCATATCTTTGGCTACTCTGCAGTAAAGACTCATACGGGCACCCTAGTGCATACTAAACGGGCACCCTAGTGCATACTAAGAACATCTTATTATGAGATCTTGCACAGCTTCTCTATCCAGGCTAAAGGACCAATAACTGAGAGCATTAGCAGAGATCTAACTAGTCTGCACAAACACACCCTGAAAAAGATGTTCCTAGCAAGTACAAAGTAGCCCGCTATACTGTAAGATAGCGGTGGATATCTTGCAAACATACAGTCACTCTGAGTTCACATGTGAGGTGTCCACGTAGAGAAGTAGCGCAGAGGGCTGGGTGGCTGTGCATGCATTTCCCCTGGTTCCCTTTAGAAAACAGGCGAGGATCACTGTTCTCTCCTCAGATGACAGTGTATGGGGATGATAGCCAAATCTAGTGTGCCTTCTACTTCACAGCATGTATGCTACCTTTCAGAATGTAGCAGGATGCAAACAAGTACAGTCCTTAGGCTCAAGGGACTACAGCCATGCTTGTTTCCCACGACTGGGCCTTTGCAGATTCCTTGTTCCCCAAGAGCAGCATGCAGAGGAAAGCTCGGCTCACATGCACTGCACTCAGACCTCCATCGTGATCTCAACATTGATGTGGTTTGGGGAAAAAGTAAACACATGCACTTTCATTTCAAACAAACAGCAGCTATGTCCTAGTCAAAGATTAAACTGCACATGAAGCTGGTAGGGAATTTCCCTCCTTATCTTACTGTCAATATATTCATAAATATTTACACGAGTTCAGAATAGCAGGATCATTTGAAGACACAGCCTTTAGTCTCTACAATCTTACAGTCAGTGTTTGATTATGTTCTTTTAATCTATACTGGCATTTGGCAACTGATAGCTTAATTTAATAACTGCTGTATCCTATTATGATGTGCCAGACATAGCAGCTTGGCATGCATATGCCCAAAAGCAGAAAATATCCCACAAAAGCCAATGTTCATGGTTTCTTGACTGGAATAATGAATAGAGAAGAAACCCTGAAGTAGGAGGTACAGCCTAACTGTGAGGACTGGGCATCTTTTCTGTACATATTTTCCTTCAAGGCAAAACACTGATTTTCTAATACAAGTGGGTAATACAAAACTGGAAAAGGAACATAGTTCAATGCGCTTAATTCAATAGCACACAGTTTCATAAAGAATGCTGCAGAAAGCCTTTGGAGATTCTTGGATTCATTTCCTTGCCATAGCTTAAGTGACTCTGCAGCTCTTCAGCCTAACTTTAAGTTTTCTTTCCTTCGCTTTATCAAGATCAAGAATTAATCAATCAAGACAAAGAATTTAGTAGCATTCCTGAAAAGCTTAGAAACACGTACAGCTAAGGGCATGCAGAGCATGCAGTTTTTCTTAGGCCCCAATTTCCCCTCACAGTAGCACCACATGCCACCAACACTGACCGCCAGGAGGGAAATTTAAGGTCCCTTGAAACTGTTCTACATAGAACTGGACAAACCAGTATCTTTTTCAAAGACAATCTTATCACTTAGTCACAGCATAACAGTAATGCATTAAAGTGTAACAAAATTATTTCATAGGTCAAGGTTTCTCACATGTAACTGACAGCTCTGTTTCTAGACTGGTTTAAGGAGGCTGGAACACGAAAGGAGCTGCCACTTGCTGTAAACCAGAATGTGCTATTTTGAAATACATGCATATATTCCAGGGTCATTTCTGTGCTTTAGGAACATACAAAATACCCCCTATGAACTCTGAAAAGATTTGGCACAGTGAATTTGCAGGAGAGAAAGAGGCAAGATTTCTGCACAAGAATAAAGCTATTCAGTAACTAATTGCCCAATGCACTTGTTTTAGAAATTCCTAGCAATTTGTGTAATTCCACATTTAGCTGGTAGTCACCCATTTTCACACGTCAAAGCTCAAAGCCCAGCATAGGTCAATGAAACAAGTGTGCAATGCTTCTGTAGCAAGAATTATCTTTCAAAATAGTATTCAGCATCTAACAGATTAAGAACCAAGATCCCCTGAAAATCTTGTTCAAGTTGCTTTCTTTGGGAGAAATTTCACTAAAGGTGTCTTCTTTGCTTCTCCTCTCCAGCTATTTTACGAAAAGCTTACTATTCCTGTGTCAGGGGTATTTTTTTTCTTGAATTACTTTGGGTTTGGTTTGTTTGTTGGGGTTCCCCCCCCAAATGTATTTTATTTTTCTATCAAGCAGCTATTTCTAGACTAGAGATAAGACTCTAGATTAGTCTTATGCCCTTGCCAATAATTATTCTATGGGGAGAAATAACTTATTTATAATCCACTCACATTTTTGGCAGCTGTCAGACCAGCTGCAGCATGCCCCAATTTTTCTGTTTTTCCCCAGAGAAATTCTCACAAGCAGGGATGAAAAGGAGGTGGTGTTTTTGGTTCCCTGGTCAGTATTTGTCTTGATTGTGAAAATGCTAAGTTTAAATCATCAAGCAAACCTCTACCAAAGCGCCCGAGGACAGCAATATTAAGTGACCCCTTACCTTGAGGCTGAAGCCACACAGCAGAGCTGTGACAACAAAGTACCTGACTTGCTCTGTTTATGAGTCCAGACTGGTATGTGCTCAGCGGGGCTGCATGGTGTGGCACCAAGGTGACCAGAAGCACGGGCTACCTTTGATATCAGTTCCCTGGGAGCTCTGACCGGGGTGTTATCTAAAGCCTTCTTTTGCACTCCCGACACTCGGAAGGTTAACACTCAAGGCTATCAGCAATAACCACAGATCAGAGCTATTCTGCCATGTCATGGGGAGCATATGTCCTTGTCTTTGCTGTTGCAGCTCACTGTGCCTGAGCACATGCCTGCGTTGTCACGCCAACTGTAGCTCACTGTACGTGGCACTGCCTGTAGGGGCACAAACACAAGACAGGCCAGACTCAGAGGGTCCATCCAGCCTGGTATCCCATGCTCAGCAGTGGGCATTAACAGACACCCACAGAAGAGAACAGGACAAGCAGGTGATGCTTGTCTTGTGTCTTCCCCTACCTCCAGCTATTTGCAGCCATGCAAACTGGCTGAAATCTGATGAGGTTTGTTCACTTCCTAGCAGCTTCCATTTATTTTCATCTAGTTCCAAGTAATTTCACATGTGGCCTCTAGTACTTGCATTGAAGGGAGATTACACAACTGATCCCTCTCCATGCCACTCAGCTCTATATTCTTGTATTATATTCCTCTCATTCTTCTGCCTTATTCCTAATACAGAAGCTGTCCCATACCTTATAGCAACCAGTTTTGCCTCCTCTAGACCTTCTCCAGATCTCTCATATGCCAAGATGAAAAAACCAGCACATCATCCAGTAATCTAAGCACGAATGAACCATGGTTTTATGCAGCAGCCCTCTGGTTTGGCCTCTATCCTTCCCTAGAACTTGATTTGTTTCACTACCAATAAGCACTAAGGTGATGGTTCCACAGAACAGAATTTCTCATGACCTTAGATTCAGGTTCAAGCTAGTCCCTGCTCTGACTGATCTTCCTTGCCTGGACCTGTACCAGAGTGTGAGAATACATAGGAATTGTGCAAAAGTGTGAAGTAATATGATAGTACAGAAGCATTGCACAGTTTGTTCTTCAAACCAATGCAGTCACCCACATGCCTGATAAAAAGCAAAGCAGAGACTTTCTGGATAC
Source organism: Egretta garzetta (assembly GCF_000687185.1). Taxonomy (NCBI): domain Eukaryota; kingdom Metazoa; phylum Chordata; class Aves; order Pelecaniformes; family Ardeidae; genus Egretta; species Egretta garzetta. The sequence continues at coordinate 419,537 of NW_009260400.1, read as the reverse complement.
TGCTTGTTCACAAAGAAACCTCAACAAAATAACTGACGGGCAATCATGTGGGAGGAAGCATGTTCTCATCTTGTACCTCAGGAGGTAAGTAGCCTTAGGTAAACACAGTAGACAAGCACGAAGAGCCCAAATCATACTCCATTCCCTGGCCTGATTGTAATCTGCTCTTATTCTCTCACCTGGGAAAAAGTGTACATGAGGAGCTTATGCAAAGTCACTCCCAGGTTTGTCTCAGGAATGGCTGTTATTCATGCATATTTGAAAGAGACAAAGTACATGCAAAGCCAGTGAATGGACTGAACCCTTAGCTAATCCACACAGTGGAAATTAAGTAGCACCAAGGTAATGTGCAGGACTTCTAAAGTACTCCCTACCCTTATTACAATCAGGAAACACAGGCAAGGCTGTTGAGCCTGGCAGAGCCACATCTTCTATGTGTCTGCTGCCCACCCTGCAATGTTAAACCCCCTTTTGCATGCAGGCTTGCTAGAAAAGCAGCACATTCTGCTGGCCTTCCTGTGAATTTTGCTTCTCCACTTCAGACCAACAATCCCAGCATCTGCCTAAGTCACTGTTGTACTACACCATTCTCCATCTATTGTCTCTTACCCCATCTTCCACCGTGGCCTACCATGTATCTTCATTCTTCTGTCCCTGCAGTCTTTC
>NW_009260400.1:416272-418861 GCF_000687185.1 Egretta garzetta | reverse complement strand
CTCTACAGAACCCACTGAGTTATGTTAAAAACTTTTCTGTTAGTGACCATGGAAAAAGCCAGCCAGTCATTCATAAATGTCTCAGCAGCAACAATAAGCCATGTGCCAGTTGTCAACTTGCTCATGTTTGATGTCCCCAGCATGGTAACCTGCAACAGAAACCTTAATTACTAGATTTTTGGCACTTCAGCATTTAGTGCATTGTAAAGTCAGTGCCTCTGGGGAAAAAAAAAAATCATCAAGTCAAGCACCCTGCCATGGGCATGTTCTGGCACTTGGGAATTCAGCTCCTGGCCCAGAATTGCTCTAGCATGCTAACTGGCACTGCAAAATGCAACTCTCAACACCCATTGAGACTTAATTTCATCAGAGACTTTCCACTTAGTGGAAAAAGGATCAAGACTCTAGAGTTGAGAATCAAGTTTTTAGACAGATGTTTTCCACTGAAAGTACTGTTGACAGAATTTATAAATTAAGTGGAAAACATGTAGTAATTTCAGTTGCATTTAAATATTTAGAAATTTTAACACCAAGAAAGCACATTGTTTCTTCACTTATGTGATTTTAATTCTAAAAATTTAAGTTTAAAATAAAAACCAGGAAAGTAACATGCTTCACTCCATTCTAAAAGGAATTTTCACTTTCCACATCTCTTATGAAAACCACTACCATCAGCATACATGAATACACCTGACACTTTATTCAACTCTTCAATTCAGCCTGTGAATAAAAATATCAACTATAACCACAACTATATTGGGAAATAAATTGCCCTTTATACAAGCTTTGCAAGGCAGCAAAAACTTTTGGTTGAATTACTTTCTTTTTCTGTTTCACGGGTTTTAATTTGAATTTAAGTATACACATGATTACAAAAGAGCAGCTGCCCTCATAGCTAAGGGTAGACACATGATCAAGTACTCTTGCTGAGGGAAGTATTTGTTACAATGCATAGTATTCTCAAATTCTTTGCTGAATCAAAGCTTTCCACTTCAGGTCAAATGTTACGGCAGTCATTGTTCTTAAGACAGAATGAGACAAAAGTAGCTTTAGCAAAATAATTTTAGTTACATGCATCGATAGAATTATGCAAGCTTGCCTTATATCCCTCCAATTTTTATGAAGTTTTTCACCTATGTTATTAATACAAACTATTACAATGAAACATAATTTTAGCAAGTACACTTTTTTTAGTTTCCCATAAAACCTTGCTACAGGATTTTGACCACCACTTAGCTTTGGGATGCTTTCATATCCTGAAAGTAAACTGCATTCAGTATAAAGTCTTAGTGGTTTTCTCCCTGTTCTGTCATTTGAGAAAGAGTAAACAAACTTTTCCTGCAGTCACAATACTGGTGTTAGTCTTGGAACACTATTAAAAGTCAGTGTCATTACTAAGCTGTGTCCTGAGTGCACTCAAAAGATTCCACAGTTCAAATACACAGAAGTAGTAGAAAAGAAAAAGTCCAATAAAATAACTGACCTGCACACAAATGAACATATAGCAAAAATCCTCTTGTAAAACAATAAGATAATTTTGTAATAAGGAAAACATCTAATCTTAACCATGTGTCAGTCTGTCACATAAGTATCACATAGGTGTGACTGGGTGTCAAATAAATGCTTTCAATCATTTAAGGACACAAATGGTTCAGAGATTCAAATGCCTGCTTAGTAATTGCCATAACAGAGCCAAGGAGCAAGCCCAGATCTCCTGGCCTGTGCTTCAGCCACAGGCCTACTCCAGCACAAAAATTATCCAGATTTCTTGCTGTCCTACAGGAGGACAACCTGTGTCACACCTTTCTGTGCCTGATCACAAATACTGAGAGTCTCATTAAAAGTGCTAAAGCTTCCTAATACAATAGACTAAGTGATTTGTAATAGTTATTTACAATACAAGCCTATTTTGAGTTGTAGAATATGATCATCCAGGAATGAGTTCACATTTGCATGCTGCAAGTAGGTTTGGTTTTTTTTTTGGCCTGAGATGCCTGTGCAGTCTCCTCAGCCATGCAGCATCCCGTAAGAGCCCAAGCACTGTTCAGGCATCTCCCCTGCTACAGTTGCTAAATCCTTCAGCTTCACCAGGATGGAGTACATTTTCTGTCAGGCATTCTTGCTGAAAACCCCCAACAACCCCTGTGTAATAGGCCGCTATAGGAACATGATTTTTTCATTTCGCATCTCTCCAAGATGTTGGAATTTTCTACAGAACTGCAGTTTCTACAGAAACTTTGCATATTTTCCAATATGCAAGCATTTATTTCCCAATATTTATGTGAATAACTAAAACAAGCAGTCTATTACAGCAAGTTCATTGAAATTTGTGTTAAAACTATTGTTAAGCTGCATTTATTCTGGAGGCATGTTTGTCCTACAGGTTCTGATCTTATCTTCAGCCTGTACTGAGAAATTGCTTCTATGAACTTTGGAAGGTCAACTTGTTAAACATCTATCCACTCTTCCTAATCTTCTACAAATAATAATTAACTTAATTTTCTGAGAAGGGGATGGTGACTTTACTACCCAAGTCATGTCATCTATTTCAGATGACTTGTACTATGCTGCCTCCAAAGGTTTTTCCCT
>NW_009260400.1:378772-416101 GCF_000687185.1 Egretta garzetta | reverse complement strand
CCCTACAAAAAACACTTACTGAAGCTTACCAAATTATTTTTTCTGTTCCTTATTCCTTCAGCCAAGAAGCACTATACTTTTCTAAAACTTGAAAAAGATGGCTTCATGCCCTGGTACAGGTATAAGCTCGTCCAAAGCAACATGCCACAAAGCAGAGAGCTTGCATTTGGGACTCTGTTGAGAAATGAAACAATAGAGGCAGGCAGAACTCCACGCCAAACCTTTTTCTGCCCAATATCAGCTCCAGTCCTTTAAAGATTCTGCCAAAGTCTTTGGAAATCAGTTGCCCAATACCACTTTGGGAATAATACTGGCATATTCACTGGAGCAGAGCAGATATTTCAGCAGCTTGCTGAAAGACTGTTGGGTGCATCAGAAGAACGTTCCTAGCACAGGAAGGCAGGTTCACTAGTTACAGCTGGCAGAGGGAGAAAGAACCTTAAGGGAAATAAAGCCATGTCTAGCTGATTAGGTGCAACAATTCCTTGGAGGAAACTAGCTAGTTTCACTGGTGGAAGCTGGTTGCTGCTGGAGAGAGGTATCACCCCAATACATGTTATCCCACAGGATATTTCTCACTATAGAATTGCTCTAAAAGCTGGAGATACAGGTCATAGTGTATTGCATTTGGATAATACTAGCCCACATCTCCAGAGATGCCTTGTCTGCTGAGGAAATCACCTGTTAGGAGGTCAGCAGGTACCCCACATCCCTCTAAGTCAAAACCAAAACCTTGCTGGTTTGTTTATTTAAACTCCTAAACATAGATCTGTTTTGAAAGAAGTCCAAGACACACAAGAAGTATCTAAGCAATATATTAAAACAAGCCTGAATTTCAAGTCTATAGAGTTTCATTATAACAGCTTAATATCAGGTATCACAAAGGAGTTCTTTCTGGCTGAGTATCAGTGATGGATGAAAGGGAATTTGTTAGCTGAAATACCATGAGATAGCTGCCAGAATTGCATACTACCTTAGCCGGTTATTTCTTTACTTTCAGAAGTACATTCTTCATAAAAACTAGGATCATTTTCTTCCTGGTTTTACCCAGTTTAGCATTGAGCAAGGCAGTCAGCCTGTAAGGGATAAAACAATAAACATTTTTTCAGCTTGTAAGTGCAGCTCATACATGTTAATTACCCACTTCAATCTCCTCAACTGAAACACAAGAATGAGGCTGTTGGGGGCCGGGGGGGGGGGAGAAGGGGCCTGTCAACATTCCTGAAAACTTACTTTTGAAACATCTTGTGTGTTTTGTTTTTAAGAGGGTTCTGAGCCAAATCACACCACATTAAATAGAAAGGCCTGTTGAAGCAAAGGTAAGCATTCCAATTAGTTTCAAGGGCATTTGGATTAGCCTTCCTACATAATTGATATATTATGATGTTTTTGTAATATAGGAAGAGATACAATGTTTTTCCACACACCAAGGCAATAATCTCTAAGTCTTAGCAACAAAACTGGTAAAGAGAAGATTAATCAAACTAGGAACAGATTGCTCCTTTTCTAGTAAGGCTTTGCATTTCCCTAGAAAACACATTTGCATTTCTAAGCATGGAAGACAAATTAATATTAAAAATGAGCATCAGTCTTTTCTAGAGCTTTGAGCTGGACCAGTCTCCCTCCATCCTACATCTACCAAACGAAAGCCCAGAAACATGTTTTCCAGTCCACGTACATAGGTAAAACACAGTAACACAAACCAGTCAAAAGCATACAGCCTATCACCCTGTGGGCTGCCAGTCCCTCTCTGTTTCTTAGGGATGTGCTCCTAACCAATCTCTGGAACAACCTCTCCCAAAGAGATTTACTCAGACTCCTCTCAGAAGACGAGAGAACTGAAAGAAGGTGCATGACTACTCACACAGTAAATACACAGTCCTACATGATGCAAGAGTATTAAATGTTTGTGCAAAAACATTGAGTTAATAAATAAACAAACAGATTATAGAAACCTTGACCTGCTTGCAGTTATATTTATGGTAGCAGCTTCTTTGTATCTGCAAGACTCTTCTCCCCTGGCTCACAGCAGCAGTCTGTGCAAATAATTCAGAGTTGATCTGAACAGAGTCTGTTGCAGCCCACCACATGCTGCTTCCATTTATGTGAAAACAAGAGTTCAGAGATCCCTTTCTTGCTTTCAAAACATCTTCAGCTGCTCTTTCAATTCCTTAGCTGCTGCTGAGAGCGGCACAGATGGGCTCAAGTTTCTCCAATATAACATCTGCACATTTTTACCCCTTACAAAAGCTGGGCCGGCAACTCCAAGTGCAAGTTTGAGACCAAGAGGTACATTTTTAGCCTTTCAGCTCCAGGGTTTTATCCATGCTGACAAAGCTGGGATGCTGTCCTCACTCACACGGATAACACCATACTAATCACTTGTCTCTTAGCTTCCTCCTCCCTGACTCATTTTATTAAGTGTCTACCAGCAAGTTCACTTTACCTTTACCCTAACTGCTCCATTCAGGGTGTTATTAGATCTCAAAAAAAAAAAAAAAAAAATCAAGTTGTGTCTGAAGAGGCCCATTTATATTATAAGCTGGATTTTACCTGCATCTCACACACACTGATAAACAAGGAACAGGCAGATAGAAATCTCGTCATCATCAGTGATTAACAACCAGCTATTTCCTACAGGAAAAACTTGCTGAAGACAACTCACATATGAAGCTCAGCTGCAAGCAGTACCGAACTCAATCAAGACAACAGTACCCACAGTTTTGCAACCACATTCCCCTCACTTCCAAGTTCAGTTTTACTATATAATCAAAGACTAAGACTCAGATCTGAGAATTCAGAAATAGAAAGGGTTCCAATGTTTTGTTGAACTAGAAGTATCTGATCTGAACAAGCCTGAGATGCTGTGAAAGGTAAACACTCACATCCAGAGAAACCAGAAGCCTGTTACTTTGCAAAGGCATTTCTAAGATAGTGAACTATATTAGAGCAGAAAGCATTGGCACCTGGTCTGCCCAGGAACATGATCTCTTACTGACCTGTGCATCTTCAGCAAGATCAACAGTAAGGAGTCCTATGAGAGGGATAAGAAGGTTTTCGTCCTTGTCAAGGTTTAACTCAGTTACACAGCTGGTCATAGCTCCTTGCATGTTCTTTATTCACTGTCCAACACTCAAATTGTTGGAAGATGTGACAGTACCACAGTCACCTTACACCAGCAGAAGGGGCTTGACCTCCGTCTGCCCTGTGCTGTAGAGTGCTTTTCAGCTATGCCTAGATATTAAAAGTGTAAATTTAAACTCACAATATGATTTTAAAAGCAATGGGCAGAAAGATTTAGAAGTCCTGTGTCTTGACACCATCACTCTAGCATAAAAAGTTACTTTCTAATCTCTTTCTATGGCAAGTGGGAGAGACGCAGAGGAATAACAGAAGACAGCTATGTGAAAGGAAAAGTTTACATTATTAGTTAACAAAAGCATTACCTGATAAAAGCAACCCAGATATTGAGGTTATCTCCAGACTTGAGTGACATTTGATAAGTCACTTGAGCTCTCTGAACTTCCTATCCTCTGTAGTTACATTGCATGGGCAGGGAATATTTTTCAAAGCATGTCTGTACAGCATTGAGAAAAATGAGATTGCAATCCCTTTTACAGCTTTAAAAGCTAAACCAAACAGTTTAAACAGATCATTTCTACTGACATATAATGATGAACATCTGGGTTTTTTTACCACATAATTAGAGGCCTTTTCCAAATACATAAGTATACTTTTCATACCTCTGGATGAGTAATCTGAAAATCCCAACACTTGGTATATTAACACCACAATAGAAACTGCAGATATTCCAAAATTACATTTTCATGGTTTCTTGAGGGCTTTTAAAGTTATATACAGTTACATTTGTATTGAATCAATAAGATATATTACTCTCCATAAAAATACTGCCTCTCTTCCTGTGGTATTTCATTGTCATGTCTCTAAACCGATCATGGTCCTTGCGAACTCCAGCTGACACACTCAGAAGACTTCTGGCCACATATCTGTCTTAGGTGGCTTGCAGCCATACTTCCTAAAGCTTTAATCTCCTACAGCTTCACAACAGGACCAGCCAAGCCATATTTAAATTGAGATTTCCAAGGAAAACAGCTTAAGAAGCATAAAAGCTGAGCAGGATAGACTGCATGATATTACACAGTGTGACTGCATTCAGAGGATCTGTACCTGGGGATACAGGTGCCCATTCGGATTTCCAGTCCTAAGACACTGAAAAAAAAAAATAAAAATCAAAGGCAGCACATTACAAATTGAGGTATATAATGCAGTATGGTTTTCTGTATGTTAGTACTGAACAGATTCCATCAGGATACTTGAAGTGCCATCTTGTGGAAGGCCAGTCTGGGCTATTGAGTGACATTAACAACCAAAAACCACTGAAGACATTTTAAGACCAGTTACAAGAGAAATTCAGATACAGTATCATGGTCAAATTCAGATTTCATCATTACAGCCTAAGGAATTAGCAAAATACAGTAACATTCAACAAGCCACTGGCTCTCACTCCAGTTTTATTTGGATTATAGATACATAAATATTGTGAAGATAGTTTATTTAGCCCAGCTTGACCAGAAACCACCCCACTGCAGCCAAAAGAGCTAAAAAAACAATAGATGGCGTGAAAAGATGGTTCTGGACTGGTATGAGGCACTTTCTGGATGAAAGGCACTACGTAGCAGCAGGAGCAGCTATACCACACAAATTATTATACAGCTAATAAATACTAGCAGGCATTGCACAGCTGCAACATTATCCAAGCTTAGACTTTCACACACTTAATAAGATGTATTTTAAGATGATCATAAAACCCTTAACTACTCACATCCCAAGAAGACATTAACAAATAAATTTACAATTTAAAAGTTACACAAAGAATTTTCCGTTTACCACATCCACTTTTCTCTACTGCAAGACTGAGCTTACAGAAACTTTATAACATTCCAGTCCATCATGTTCATTTTTAGGTGATATCAATATTGTTTATGCACAGCAATGAGGCATCCTGTTACGATTCCCATATATATATATATACACGCACCACTTCAAAGATGACTAACGCCACTTGCAACCACTTTAATGATAACTAACCAGTTTACTACAGATACTAAGGCAATAATAGAAAGATCAGCATGTTTTTCATTATAGCATCTTCATATTAGCTCCACCTTTCAATTCTCAACTACCAGAGATGCTTTGCTTTGTATCATTACTAAGTGTATATAAGTAAGCATTTCCCCACCTAGGTGACTTAAAATCACAAAGCCCTAGTTTCAAAGATTACACCCTGGCAGATATTATGGATTCCAGTTGAAGCTGTACTTTGAGAACCACTGAAAAAATAATTTATAAAGTGACCTAAAAGCAAACTTAGGTGCCTGTCATTAGGCATTCTCAGTCAAAAACACAGGCAAGAGTTTCAAGGTACTGACACTTCACACTTCCACGTTTTCTGTCAGAAGGATAACACCAGGCAAATCAAAACTTGGTTCACAACAACTGCCTAACATTGCTTTAAAGATTAACTAAAGTGTTAACATAGAAAGGAAGGGTTTGTCTCACACTATGTTATTAGCACTACATTTAGGACAACTAGGTGTTATTGCAACACAAACACGGTTATCCAAGGCTTGATTTCAGCTCCTCTGAGTTCCCACCCCTGACAGCTCCACAGAAAACATTTACATGTACAGGATGACCACTGCTAGCCAGAAATCTGAAATAAAAACGTATTTATAGAGAGGAACACTCAGCAAAAGATTCAGATCCAATTAAGCTGTCACAGATTATATCACTACTATACAATTCCAGATGAGTTTCAAGAACTATTTAACCCATATTTGATCTTGTACTATGATCCTATAAAAAACAAATTAAAGAAATATTCAAGTAATTTGCTTTCAATTCATACTTATATTTAAAGACTGAGTCAGCACTGCAGTTACAGTAAAGAAGCCTTGGCAGAGAGGGGAAGCGATCTTAACAACCCCCTTGTGCTTGTTGAGTGAATTTAATCTCATTGCATGTGTTCATACCCATTTTGAACAACCTTAAAATCTCAACATAAAAATCAATTCTATAAACTGTGTTCCACTGTAACCCCCAAAGCCATGCTGTAATTAAGAAAAGGACTCTCAGGACATGGTTTGATGATACAAACCATCAGCAACAGAAACAACTAAGTCATTCTATTTGTCCTGCTTTCCTGTCAGCGGTTTCTCATCCTACCCACTCTGCCCTCGGTTGTACCAACACAGTTTGTGGTGACAGGCAGTTAAAATCAGGAGCAAACTCCTATTTAAAAAGAAAAAACTTGCTTGCATTTTCTCTAAGCCAATAAACACCAATCCACTTTGCCTTGTGGCTCCAACCACTATATTAGTCACCATAGCATAAGCTAGGTTCTTGCTTTGCTTTTCTTCTCATGATTAATCATTTCATTTCTTCCAAGCTGATTAAGAGTAGTGAAAGATCAAGGTAGTTAATGAAAATCAGCAGCTACCTGGAAAAATTGACTTGAAACTTTGTCTGAAAGCTCCCATGACCAGGTTCAGAGAGGACAGCCAGGGCCAGCTGAGAGCCCAGATCATGAGAAAGGCTCATGGTAGCAAGGCAGGTCCAAGGTCAAGCTGGGAATTCAATACACAGGTCAGCTCCAGTGAGGATAACCAAGGTCAGATGCAGGCCAGTGACTGCTAAACAACTCCATAGTGACAAGGTCAGGGTAAGAAGTCAAGTCACATGTCAGGAGAAGCAAGAACCAGTGCCAAGCACATAGACTAGCACACCCACAGCTCACACAGGGACCAGAGGCCCAGGACTGAGCTTAAATGGGCTCCTGGGCCCACGGGGGGCAGGGAGGATGTGGGATAGAAATCCCAGGTGAGGCTGCCCAGGGCCATTAAAGCCTGCCCTCAGGTTTTCACAATTATAAAAATAAGTCCCATCATCAGTCTGTCCAGGAAGGCAAAGAAATAAATCATGTCAGTAAGACCACCCTCATAGTCTGAAACTCATCTTTTTGCATCAAAAGCAAGCACATTTAGGAGAACACGGCTAGCTTCTTCTCCTCTTGCTGCTTGCTGTATGGATAAATATGTGATTTCCATCTCCATGGTTATTAACCTGAATGGCTCATAAGCACTGCTGTTCTCCCTAAGCATATGAAATGACTGAAGGGCCAGCAAAATCAGCAAAAGTCTTTTCATTCACTTCAATAGTCTGAATCATGCCTCACTATCTAAATGAATCTAAAAGGAAGAATGGAAGAAAGGAAAGATATGTTGTCTAAGATCTTTTTGAAACAGTCCTTGAAAATTTCCTAGCATGAGATAAATAAAAAATTTGGGTTTTAACAGTGTGCAGTTGATTATAGTCCCTTGAAAGCAGCACAGACAACATGCTTCTCAGGAGTAATAGGAATTATTAAAAGAATAACTACAGCAGAGACTAGAGCATGCTGGAGGTGAGTTCAGGAACAACTTAGGATTTTTAACATTTTATTCAGCTCAACCAGATTCAGCTGTATACAGAACAGCTCTGGATCTAATGGAAAAATTTGTCCACAACAGTATGTATAAAACAGTTTATCCCATGTTCATCCCATGTCAGTCAAACATAAAGCCCATTTCCTTCTGCGTGAAACAGGATTTCTATTTGGTCCTTTCTGCTCTCCTGCCAGCACTCTGACCAATGTAATCTCTGTTATTTTGGGTTTAAAAAAACATAAATCATAAACTCAATGCTGGCAGTTCTGAAATCACGATTCTGGGGACAGGTAAGACAGTTACCTCAATCACAGGAGCAGGTTAGCATTCATAACCTCATCACATCACTATCCTAATAGAAAAGCAGAAAACCAGCCTGTTTGGCATGGTAGAACATTTTATCATTCTCTAGGCAAGAGGAGACTGAATTTAGCTGTGTAGTTTCCTGTAATAAAACATACAAAATTAAATTCCCATGAGTTTCTCGCTGGTATGTCCCCCAGGCAAAGCAGTTGCAGAGAGCACATGACAAGGCTACCAAATGCTAAGAAGGCCTTGGTTATTCTCAAAAGAGAGAAAATGCCTCAAGCCTCATGTGAGGATGACCTGTTCCCTATCACCTTGTCTCACCCTCAGGTCCTTCTGGCACCAGAAATTCCCAAGGCTCCTTCATCCCACTGGCATGTCTGATAATCCCCTTTCTTCCAGTTGTGACACACAGGGTGCAAAGATTAGGGATGGCAGCAGTAGTGGATACTGCCCAGCTGCCGTGGTAAGCAAACTGTGGACAGCATCTTGCCTGGGGTCCCAGACAAGTCTCACAGGCACTGACTCTCAAACCCAAATGTTTCAAAACGTCCCAGGTGAATTTCTGTTCATTCTGGAAATTTTCTGCTCATTTAAACTATCTTTTGCTCTTCTGAAGCCTTAAATAGGCTACAAATCCATTGTTAAGACATGCTTCCTACTTCAATTTGGTGTGAAAGTGTCTCCTTTCAACCTCATCATTCACTTCCACACCTAACAGCAAAGTATATCCAATTACTCACTGTATTATTTGCCTTTAATTTAATTAACTTGAAAAAATAAAGCAAAACCTTCCTGACTGAACATACATGAACTTTATCCAACCGTACCTAACTTCTACTTCAGTAATGGGTTTATATCCTGCCACTGGCAGCTGCCAGAGTGAAAACTTTGACTATTTGTGAAGACGCACAGTGTAAAACTGGTTCATAATTCTCTGCTCTCAGCTGCACAATGTGCCCACAAGGAGAATACTCCTCCAGGTCCACCAGAACATCCTCAGAGAGCTAAGAACTCTGCCTAACTTCAAAAAGGAAAACAGAAGACAATAAGCATGTTCATATTCCCAGAGAGTCCAAAGACTTTATTAATAGATAGAAAGGTGTGTTAGCCAAGTTTTATACATTCACTTTATCTCATTAGAGAGAAAAAAAAAGTTTCACTCTATCATTTATATCCCAATGCCAGTGTTACAGGCAGAAAGGGCTTCAAGTAGATAACTTCTTTCCATTGGATTTTTTAACTATGATTCACAAGACAGTACTGCCCTCAGGCACATGTTTTAATAGAAATGGAAAACAAGTTAGCCTGAGAATGGCCGTGTCTATTCTGGGTTCAAATAAGTTTAAGTCACTTTTCTTCACAGACTAGTTTTAAAATGATCTCTGCCTTTTGTTTTGGGAAATCGGCAGCCAGCTTCTTTAACTTTTAGTCTAACTTGAGCACAGTACTATATGGAGATGTATTTGTACCTTCCAGTAACCGCTGAAATAATGGATTTTTTATATAGAAGAATTTTTATATTAGTTCTAAATGAGATAGGAGCATGCAAAGATATTTTGAGAAATAAAATCTGTTGGATGAAGGAGCTGTTTTCCCACAACACGCAAACATTTAAATAACTTTAACTGACATTCTTGTCTCAGTCAGATTGGATCCTGTGTCCTTCTCCATCCTCCTTGTGGCAAGGATTCATTTATTTAGGAATTTTATTTACTGTCCAATAAATATTTACTGGAAGCTAAAATACACACAGATTAGTGTGCTGTGCTAAATAAAGGTCAATCTCCTCATCATTTTCGAAGACCAATGTCCAATAATACTGTAGAGTTGAGTGGAAGACATACTTACAACAATGTAGTTATGTGGAAGAAGGAAATGTAGAGAAAACCTTGCTGCAGAAATTTCGATACCGAAAAAGGTAACTTAAGTCTGCCTACCCAAGACAGTGTTAGATAACTGGAGGCAAGGAAAAGAAAACCAAAAACCACACAGAAAAATAACTTGGTTTTCTTGTTCCAAGGCATTCCAAAACCACGCAGTTTTGGAACAGTCCAAATAACAAAACCCCTCTGTAAAAAGCTTTTCTGGCACCCTGGTCCAGATCTACTCCTGCTCTCTCCACTAATGCTGCACTCACATTCTTTTAGCCCCTCACATTGCTAAACATATGAATTCCATTTAAAAAGCAAAATCTTATTTGCGCAAGTTTTTTCCTACTTGCTGGAAGGTATCAGAGCCGTGAGAGCACCAACAGGCCCTATTTGCCCTCATCAACCTAATCTGGGGCCTCCACCCATGCACCATCATTCCACTGGCCCAGAAACTGCATTTAAACTCAAGGCCTTGCTCCTAGACCCTGTCTGAGCTGTGCACAGCCTAGTGCCTTACTGCTCCCGGCTTGCTTTCAGACTTATCTTACTGCTTGGGACTTGTGCAAAGGTACGTAAGTCTCACAGAGGAATCAGTAAATTTCCAATTCTTTACATTAATTATGAATCTTAGTTACAGAACACAAAACAGTCCCTTATGATCACTTTCAACATCAGTTGCATTTGTTGAATATGAGGCTATCAGACTGGATGTTAATAGAAAGAAGTCACAGGTTTTGTATGCTTTTGGTGTTGGTATTTTTTGTCAGTGGTAAGACACATACCCATACAATGTTACACAAGTAATTATTCTCAAGCATGGAATGAACCCTGAGAGAGAAATAACAGTGTTTGTTTGACAGCTTTAGAGAGCAGACTATAACCAATGACATGTCACGCAGAGACGGATCTGGAAATGTAGACAAGTAGTACTCTCGACCTTCCTATAGACAAACCTGGTTTAAGAAAATTGGGAAGGTGCCACATTGGGCCCACCTCTACCATCAGTCCAAGACAACTACAGTGGAAGAAACAGCACAGCCAGTATACAAACATCTACTAGGGCTTCTTGGTTCTACATCCTGCTCTTTCCTCTTTAACTGAAGCAGACATTGATTGGGAACTGACAGAAAAGAATAAGGAGCTAGGATAGAGAACCATAAAAAGGGACAAGCCAACATAGCAGGCTGGGAAGACTTTAAAAGAAATACCCTTCCATAAATGTCTTGATTGCCAAGACTACTTTTATCAGGGAAAAAGAAGAAAATATCTCAGGCTGAGAATCCAACTGGAAGATGACTCTTGGTGAAAGCTTAGCTATTGCATTTGTCCTGCAGCAAGAATTAGAAACTCTAAGTGAGAACCTGGAGATAAGTCTAAACCCAAAGTGAGCTCTTTGACAAGCAGGACAAGTATCTCTACAGGGACTTAGATAAAATGACTTGCAGAAGGAGGGAGAAAGTTGAGCACTGCTTTTACTGTGAAGGTGGCTGAACACTGGAATAGGTTGCACAGAGAATTTGTGGAGCCTCCATTCCAGGATATACTTAAAACCTTACTGGATATGTCCCTGGGCAACCTGCTCTAGGTTACCCTGCTTTAAGCAAGGGGGTGGACTAGATGGTCTCCAGAGGTACGTTTCAACCTCGACTATTCTGTTCAACCACACTGAGTTTAACACCATTTTAAATTATCCACAAGTATAAATTTTAGCGAAGGCTCTCTTCTGGATAGAAGACAGAAATAAAAAGGTAGATTTTGTAGTCCTCAAAAAGTGCTGGTGGGTAATTTTTTATATGAATCATAGTAAAAAATGTGGCAGAAAAGAGGCATTTGAGCCTCCCACATACAAAAAACTGGAGAGAGGATTTGAAAAAACTTCCAAGGATACACCAAGGGAGGGAGGGAAGGGTGGACGGAAATCACTGGAGTCAAGGAAGCAGGAAGTTTTAAAGCTGTGTTTCAGCATGGTCAGGGATCATGAGGATGAAGTACCACTCTTGACTGAATGTTCATTGTAGACTTTGGCAAGAACAACTATCGACTCAGGAAATAGCTCACATTTTTTGCTTTACTTAAGCGCTAACTAAAATACTAAAACAATGCTTTGTTGTTTGTGTTTTTTTTTTTAAAATCACTAATCATCTTTTATCGCTTAAGTTATTCCTACACACAAAAGTTTCTGGGTAAAGTTTCAAAAAGTACGTAAGCGCCTTGGATGCTTCTAAAAAAGCTCATCTCCATTGCTTTGCACTGTCAGTATTGCAGACAGCTGAACACTTCATCTGGTCTAGACATTCCTGGCTAACTGAAACCATGATTGCAGCACATCTCTGGTGCAACTTGCTTGAAAACACCAACAGGTTTTTGCACTTATTCCCATTCTTGAATAAATCTTACTCTCTTACTGCTGCTCTCCAGCCTGTGCTGCTAATGGTTTGCTGTCTTTCATAGCTGAAGGACAACTATATAAAGGACTCCACAGCACGTGCCTGCTAGTGTCAGGTGGGAATTTATCTAAGGTGCTTGGTTTCTTAAATAATTAGGAACAGAACAGACTATAATGGAATAATATAAGGGACTTTTAATGCTAGGGACAAGTGCCAAAATCACTCTAGAGTGCTCATGTTAAGATTTCCTGGGACAGTTTGGTTTTACTTATTAACTGCAGGAATTTTTTCCTCATGCCAACACTGATGTGTGATCATAATATGTAAAAATCTACTATCTAAAATCTGGTAAAGTTCCAGGAAAGAGTTATACAAGCTCCATGTACAAAGTGATGATGGAAATACTCAGTCCTGCTTTAAAAATGTTCAGCTAGCACTGAATTCAGCGGGATCCATGATGACTGGAGGTTTATCCTCCATATCCACTGCAGAACTGCAACTGGTACGGCCATATTCACATGTTTGTTAGAGGTTTATGTTTATACTTTTCCCTATTTGTGCCGCTAGCTCAGTTTGATAAATAGCTTGGATCGGCTTTCCAGAGAGCCTGAGGATTCACACCACCAGATAGCTGCAAACTGTTAGTTACAAAGAGAAGAGAAAAGTTGTGACTTCTCTTGAAAAGACGACCTAGGATCCAATAACCCAGAAGTTCCTGTTGAAAAATATGGCCTAAAGATTCAAAGCACTGGTTAATATAATCAGCCATGTGAAGAGTATCTTGCTTGAAGGACTGAGCATGGGGTGCAGAAAGGCCCAGAATGGCTTTGGTATTGCTTAGTTTCAGGAGCTCAGGTCTTAATCTCACAATGCACCTCCTGAATTCTACAACCCTCCTTAGGCAGATTAAGGATACACTTAAATAACCTACTAGACTGGAGCCAGAACGTAGACCACTGTGTAATCAAGCCCAGAAATTTAATTTAATACTAACCTGGCTCAGTTGTAATTGGAATAATCTCTGCGTAAACACTGTTCAGAAATGGTTTGGACACTGACTCTCCTAACTATCTGGCAGAGGTGAAACGCGTTTCTCTACACAACCCCTTTCATTTCAGTGAGGCTTTGCCACTTATGTCTCCCATAACCCGAATTAGGGTTTTAAATCTTTTTTGCATTGTGCTCTGGGAACAAAGGAAGGTAACAAAACTCTTCTTCCTTGCACCTGTGCTATGTTTTTGGCAGGCTTCCTCAGACCAGTGGGGTCTTGCACTGCCCCCTCCTCTGTGTCTCCCCTAGGTCTGTGCATCCTGACTGACCTCTGTGCAGTCTTTAACATTCTGAAAACCATAATTGCTGTGTCTCTGTTCTTTTTCTTCACTTACCCCTTCATCACTGTTCTTACAGGATTATGCCTGGGAACAGAGAGATCCGGTGCTGTGCTTAATTATTGTTTCTTTTAATGGACAAAGGCCATTCATCACATTTTCTATTGAGGAAATTCACCACATTTCCAAACACTCTCAAAACCCATGATTAAATTGATAAATAACCCCTAATAACACTCCAAAAAGTACTGAAGCGCAATGGGGTCACTTTTTTTTAGGATTCCATAAAAATGCTTATTTACAGATTTGAATTTAAAGTTACTAATGAATCCTTTCTGCTTAAATAAGGAAAAACAAAGTAAGTCCTGGCAGAATACCACATTTCTTCTTTCTTCCAGGCTCAATAGTCAGCACAGGGTAAAACATTGGGTGGAATTACTTCTCATCTTGACAAGCATCCTGAAAAAACTTTCAGATGCTTGATGCTATTGAGTCAACATCACCAGATCTGACACATCTTGGACTCTTCTATCCTACCTCACTTCAGAATGGTGCTGAAATGTTGCAGGGATCTATAAGGTGATCAACGGTGTGAAATGGGTAAGTATTCTTAAACAAGTAGGTATTAAGGCATAATACTTAAGGAGTAACTGAATTACAAATTCATGGCACATGACCTGTTCTTTATTAACACATTTTTTGATACTTAATGTGTACATTGCATTATGTATAGTAAATAATTTTCACATTCAGAATTGTTTTATTTGAAAGGCAAAATATTGCATGGATAGTTTTCCTTTAATTTTTTTTTACATTGCTCAAAAGAATATCACCAGTTTGTCCCAAACTGCTTTACTTATCCCATTTACTGCTGTTGTGCTTTTATAAATAGGATAGAGGAAATAATTTGCATGTGGAAAGGACCCACTTGTGGCACTTGCCTGAAACACTGGAAAATAAGACTAATGCTCTTCTAGGTTACATTTGCTATTTTGCATAACTACTTTTGGCCTAATATTTTCTCTGCAGAATATGCAGGTTTTTGTGTAGCATATGTAGTTTGGCTACCTCTGAAAATACTAATGTATTAAACCTAAAATGATTCAAGCACCTGAGGTATGATGAATTTCCATCAAATCCAAGACAGGTCTACCTGAATTCCTGCCCACAGTCCTAGTCCAATAGTCTAGGATTGGATCTCCTTCCCATCCTTTCCCCTGCAAACTGTTCACCTCTGGTACACTCCTAGATGTGCTCCAAATCAGTGTCTCCAAGCAGACTCACCTCAACATTGTGATTTGGACTGTTCTAGGGTCAGGCACCAAGTAAGTGCATGATTC
The DNA here is from genome assembly GCF_000687185.1 of Egretta garzetta. NCBI lineage: Eukaryota > Metazoa > Chordata > Aves > Pelecaniformes > Ardeidae > Egretta > Egretta garzetta. The sequence goes on along the minus strand of NW_009260400.1, from coordinate 401,361 downwards.
CCCTGGCTCCTTAGCAAGCCAAGGAGCCCCAGCACTTTGCCCTGCACAGTATGGGCACACCAGCTATGGGCACACCGCCAGCCCCACAGGGCATGTGCTTGAGGATCTCTGCCATGGAACTGGGAGCTTGAGCCTTTTGGGTGCCCTGCTTCCCATAAGACACAAACCTGGGCTGACTTGTCTGTAAAACTGATTCATGTCAATTCTGTGAGTGTTAAGAGTGAAAGACATGATGTGAAAATAGCTGCTTGTGTTATATCTGTCTGTGATGGTTTCCTATCAGCCTGTGAAACTGTCAAGATCAAGTTTTTCAAACAGCTGCAGAATCCCAGGAGTACAAGTTCTGTCTATATAGCTCATCTGGTGCTTTCCTCTGTTTCTAAGAAAAAAAAATTCAGGGAAATGTTTATTTCATTGAAATCACTGTATTTCTTGTGAATTAGAAATCCTTTTGGTCAGACCTACCAGCTGCACGGCAACATTTATCCAGATAATGCAGCAGTGACCTCTGCTGCACGGCTGGTGCTATTTCATATTTATTCTGCTAAATTAAACCTGCTATTAATACTCTTTCAGATAAGTTAAGACAACATTTTTTTCAAAAGTAAGTATTCTTGCCTCAAGGTAAGAGCATTCCTCTTTATACTGATAGAAGGGCTTCAAACCACAGAAGATTATTTTTCAAGTTACTGGTATGAACATACCACAACTATGTTTTAATGCTTTCTCTGGTTATCAAAACCAGTATTAGTATTAAATGAACCTTAAACTACCCTCATAAAAATATTCCTGTTAATTTTACTGGGAAGGAAACTGAGGCACAACCCACTGGATGACTTCCCTGCAGTCACACCCAAAACCCAATGGCAATGGCACCAAGTTCAGGGGAAATCATGATTTCAAGTCACATTCTTTAATCACATAATCGTCTCTCCCTTTCCTCCTTTGCAGAATCAGCAGAATATCAACAAAATGCAAATGGCACGTGACATGCCTCTACATTACACTCCACACTGCCCATGTGACAAGGAAATGTAATACAAACTGGAAAAAAGACAGGGTACTTGTTTTCAGCTCTTGGCTCTATTTGATCATATGAGAACAAAAATCCCATAAAGCAGTCATAAGCCTCTTGATTTGATCTTAATGAAGTACTGAACAACCACACATTCCACTAAGTCACCAGGAGCAACATGTAGAACACTCTGTCCTTCCCCTTTCCTCCCACCACTAACTCTTCTTCTCCCTCTACTCCATCCTCCAAGGGACTAGGACCTGTCCCTATGATACATACATGAGGAATTTGAGTCTGGCCCCTGCAACAGCCCAGCATTACTGCACACTGCCCAGTCTAAAAAAATTAAAGCTGGCATGGAGCAAAGCTGTGTGATCCCATGCTGCGTGGTGAAACAAGGCTGCAGCAAGCAGCACACTTTCAAACCCTCGTCATAAGCAGAAAGCTTCCTGGCAGCACTGTGAAGTTACTACTCGTTTACTACTGCCAGTGACATCCAATTCAGCTGATGACAGGAGTAAAAAGAGTTTTCAAAATTTGAATCTCAGATGTGCAAAGGCAAAGGACAGTGAGCAAGTGTGGCAAGCTGGCTTGCTGGTGGTATCAGTGGAACACTGATGCCAGCTGCGGATTAAGGTTGCACCTGTGGATTTCCTCAGGAGAGCACTGGAGGGTAGGATTTATGAAATATGAGGGCTCTGACTTCTCAGCTTAGACTACTGAGCATCCAGGACTGCTATAAAGGTCCCCATTTATACATCAGTATCAGGAAATTATGGAAAAATACAATGTTTTAAAAAGAATATAAAACAAAAGCTAGTGGAATATACCGCACTGCTGACTAAATTCAGCTGTTCCCAAAATACTTAACATAAATTCCAGAAGTTCTGCTGAGAAGAACATAGCAAACTGTTCTGCCCTCAAATCAGGCTTTGCTGAAAGAAAGAAAAACCACAGACCTGCAAAAGAATATACTGAGTGACATGCTAAAAGAGCCCAGTCTTCTTGCCCAGAGGCAAAAGGTATGTAGATGTGTCTAATCATATGGGCTTGACTACTGGCAGCAGCCAGAGTGATGACAATTTAAAAAGAAGCAGATGAACCCTGATCTATCCCAGTAGCTTGGTTTTGGATAACCTGGCTGTATTTTTGTTAGCGCTATGCATACACACTCTCGGATTGTAAGACCTCTTTGTATCATTCAGCTTCATCCCCTAGCTCCTATACTGCAGCTGAAAACTTAACCTGAGAAACATACCTCTTCTAAAAGGTATCTAGTTATTGTCCGAGCAAAGCAAATAGCAGACACTATACTCCTGTGCCCGTTTGGTTTTATTCCTATGGTCAATCACAGCCAGTGTTAAAAAGGTGTGCCTCTATTTCACACTGCCTGTTTCTGCCTCCAGCCGTTTTTTCATTACTATGTACGTGCTTTTTCTGTAGAAGGTTATCTGTCCCATCTTCCTTCCTCATGGAAGGACTTCAAACCTCTAAACAAGTTATTTCTCAGTCTCTGTTTCATAAACATACAACATAGGTTTCATAAGCATACAACATTCTCTAGTGCCTTGCTGTGACGTGTTTTTGCTGACCCTCAAGTTTTCTGGCAAATCATTCTTTGCTCTTCCCAGTTTTTCAATATTCTTTTCAGAGATGTGCTGGAGCTGTGTGTGGATTTCCACCTTGCTGGTGGTCTCTATACAAACGTATAGATGAGAGGATCTATGATCAGAACTTTTTTGTGCTGAGCACTATAAATGCACATCAGCCTTGCTTCAGCCACAGCTTACAAACCTCCCAAGAAATGAGGTAAAACAAGGGGAGAAAGAAAGCAAACTTGTGGAAAAGGCAGCAAGAGAAAATAGCTATATAATACATCCCAGCAAGGGAGACAATATTCTCAACATATGAACTGTCTGTTTCAGGGCCAGAAAGAAACCAACAGTTTTCCACCCTATTTTTTTAGACTGTAATATTCCTTATTTTCTGCCTTACATATGCAAAACTGCTAAGCACCTTGAGATTAAGCTTGCAAGCAGAGCCTATAAAAAGGAAAAGCAATTATGTTACTATATGCTGAAAGGGACAGTTTTCTCCCTAAAGTGAATCTAAAAATAGCTCCCAGATTCTCAGAATGAAAGTGGATGTTTTGCAAGTAAGGCTGCAAAAATTTACCAGAAAACCCCACTAATGAAATAGCAGGAAAAAAACTTAACCACATTTTTGCCAATAAGAGAGAAGTAGTAGTAATGTGGTAGCTAGACAAAATTAAATTACGTCGAGTGGCAAGAAGTTAAAATAAAAATAGATCCTATTTTCTTTAATACCTTTTTATTCTTGTAGATACAGCATTGTGAACTCAGTGTCTTTAAAAATAACCTAAGTTTTTCAGTTTTCAGATTTGAATGCTCAAACTAGCACATGTGACCTCATGAAACCAAAGCCTCCTTGTCTTTGCGATTCAGCATATACACTGATTTTTCAATGTATGCATAGTGGTTTTTTGGAAGACAAAACCGATTAGCAACCTTTCAAGTGGTATTTAATGCATCACAACATCAATATAGTATATTCACATGACAAAGATAATTTAATTTTTAACATCCTTATTCACTTTTAAGTATTTTGTCTCGTTTCATTATACTTGTCCTGTACGTAGAGTACTTAGCTTCTACCTCCACAAGTCAAGTGGTAGTCAGTTGACACTTGTGAGTGGTCACTGTATCACTGCTGAGACGGCTTCATTAACAGGGTAATCCTTCTCCATCTGCAAAGCAGCACTGAGGCCTGAAAACAGCTTTTGTAAAAAGTCACACACAGTGTTTTCTGAACACTGTTCTCATGTCAAACCTGATTCTAGTCATAACTTTTGTGATTCTACCTACTGTCAGCATCATGCACAAGAACAAAACCTTCATCTCCTAAAGTCTCTAGAAGACTGCAATGTGTTAACTCCTAATTTAGGAAGAAGCTAGCTCATATGAAGCCTGCTAGAAGCTATTTAGAGAAACTGGTTTTCTTCTGATACTTCCCTCATGGCTTTCCACATGCTGATGAAGTTCCTTTAAATAAGTCATGACTGTTTTCTCTAGAAGGATACCAGAGACATAAAACTTGCAATGTCTGTGAAACAGTCCCTGTGCTAAAAGAAACAAAACTTACTTGCCAGCCTGTCAAAACATGCTTTCTTGGCAGTATCACCAAAAGAAGACAGGAAAAGACACTTAGAGAACTAAAATTAGAAACTTTTTCAGAGGAGATAAGAATATTAAATCCTGTCACTTTGGCCAATAGCTAATCAGAACTGCAACAGAAAGTAGCATTATAGCATACAATACTATTAAAATTATTCTTTTTCAGATTAGCATTAGACATTCAGAAACAGAGCCTACCAAAGCCTACTGAGCAATTACAGATTAAAAATTCATTATAGCCTAATAAATCCATATTAAACCCTTTAATACAAACTCAGTACTTTCAAAGGGCCTACCTATAAGTGAAGGTAGACTATGACTACTGGAATCTATTTTCTGTCCAGGCCCTGAGAGCACCAACAGTCCCCAATTGTCCTCATCAGCATCATCTGGCACCTCCACCCATGTGCTGTCTGCCCTTTGGCCCAGGAACTGCATTTAAGGCCCTTGGTGGTGTTTCTTCTCTCAGCTGCCTTATTGGTGTGCTTAGGTTTAGGCTGGTACCTTACTGATTGGGGTTTGCCCTCAGATCTGCTGCTTTGCTCAGGACTTGCATGTTGGCTATTAGGCCTGCTCTGTTCTGCACTGCTTCCTTGGGTACTGGAGTCTTTGCCAGTAAGGATGTGGTCCCTGCCTGCACTGTGTCCCCCATGGCTTCTACTCACCTTCTCTTGCAGCTCTCTGATACTAATAATCATGAATGTTGACTAAAAGGAGCAACATAGTAACTTTCTTTTGGTTAAACAAACATTCTAATAGATATAGAATAACATCACTATAGGATAAAACATTGTGGTAGCCTTTCTCCTACACTTTGTTTTTGTTTCTCTGTGAACAAAAGAAGTAGAATCAAGCCCCTGTGAAATTAGGTGAGACAAGGAGCAGCTGGGATGGACAGAATTGAAAACTTATTTGAATTGTAAGTAGTTGCATTGGTGTTGAAACTAATATAGCGTGATTTTCTGAAGACTTGCATCTTGTGGTTAATAATTTTTTTTAATTCTGGTATATTGAAGCTGCAGCATGAGCCTAGTGACAAGTAGAGTCTTTATCTCATAAGAACTTACCTCTTGCTCTAGCTCTGCTGATTCATCTTCAAGCATGTTCTCTCTCTTCTACCAAGCTCCTCATTTTCGAACAACTTTGGGAAGTCAGTATATCTGGGAATCTTCTTCCTGAGTAAGACATAGTTCAGACTTTTAAAATTATTAGAATACTATGGAAAGGGTACAGGTTGAGATGTGCTACTATGGCTTTAGCATTGGGTTCCTTGTAGACCAAGCTTGCTTGTGAATTCTGAGAATTCAATTATACTTAGAATTGCTCTTAATAAACTGTAACATATAATAGGTAGGACTTAATATTTCTCTGTTATTGTTGTTAGCCTTTCTGATTGCTTAACTTACTTTTATTTCCATTGGTATGCTTATAACATATGTATTGCAACATGATGCTGCAGAGAGACTCTGCTGCACTTAGGAACTTAGCTTTTACATTTATAGGAGCATAGTGAGGTTCCTAGTTGTGCTATAGCTGATCTGACTTAACAGTGCAGTTCCAATAATTTTTGATGCCATTAAAGATGTAAGACAGGAAAGTGAAGCAACTGCTCTCTGCAGGCAAGTGAGAAAAGGCAGTGATGACTCTGACCCCAACTTCCCCATGACATTGTGGGGAGGGAAAAAACCTATAGAAAAAACCCTTAGATAACCAAAATTAAGGTTATCATCTGATGAAGCCACATATAACAAACAACTCAAATTGGGTTGACAGGACCAATTTACCTCTTTATTATGTATTGCTAACAACAGGTATTATATGTAATTTAAAACTTAAACATTTAGAAACTGAGAAAGTTAAAGTTTAGCTGAACCTTTCCAAGCTAACTCTCTGTATCTTACTCTATAGTCTGGAGAAAATAAGCACAGAAAAAGAATAAAATAATATGTAATTTTTTTAGACAATATCATATAATGGGAAAGTCAAAAGCGCAAGACTAGATAAAATTCAGGATGATAATATAATACTTTAAATTTATATGGCCATAATAGATAATAATTAATATCTAATAAATTATTTTTGAGTTTGATCTTTCTGATGGCTCTGCTTTCTAATGTTATTTAAGCAAGACAGCAGCTAGTGATGCAAGTGCATATACAAACCTGAGCCAACTTTGGAAATCCCCATTTTAGATTATGTTAATAGACTTTAGGAAGAAGGCTCGAAGGCAAAGATATTAAAAAAAACCAAACCAAAGAAGTCCTTAGTTGCTTAATCATGAATATACCTATTAATTTCATTATTTTTATTACAATGTTGCTTGCAGGTATCATTTTTTACTTGGGAGGTAACAACACACAGGTTTTTAGAAACAGGCAGTCTGAGCAAAAGCAAGCAATTTAAACAGTGCTATCTTTCTTGCTCTTAGATTTGAATGTTGTAAAACTACCTGTAGAGGAAATAATCTCAAATGGGCCTCCCCTCCCCTTGATGCTTCTTGAGATAAATTTCATCTCCACCAACTCTCTTACCTGATTGTGTACCGAGCTAACCAGACTCACTGAAGTCCCTAATCTTGTATACTAAAATGCGCCAGATGACCGTAAGAAGTGTTTTTCCACACCAAGGTTTAAAAGATTTGAGAGCTTTGTGTGGCAGCCCTAACAAAAGATCTAAAAGACCCCTCAGTTTACTTAGTGGAGATTTTTTCCTAATCTTTCAACAGTTCAAAGCTAATAACAATGTTAAGCAGTTGAAGATGTTTGATGTCGCATACTTTCTCAGAACTAATTTCACAGTTATTTTGCAGAAAGATTTTTTCCAAAAACCCCAAAAGAACTGTAATCAAGCTCTGCTTATAGGACCATGTCCAGCTGGGTCTTAAAAATCTTTAAGGATGGAGACTTCAACCTCTCTGGAAAACCTGTTCTAGTGTTCAATCACCTTTTATAGTGTTTTTGTATGTTCAAACAGTTGCCTGTATTTAAATTTCTGCCTGTTGCCCATTGTTGTCCATTCACTGGGCAACACTGAGTCTTGCTCCATCTTCTTTACTTCCTTGTATCAGGTGTTTATATACATCAGTAAGATCCCTCTGAGCCTCACCTTGAAGCAATCTTCATTCTCTATGTCAGATACTCCAATTGCTTAATTAACTTCCTGACCCTTTGCTAGAGTTGCTCCAGTATGGCCATGTCAGTCTTGTACTGGGAAGCCCAGAACTGGGGATGCAATTCCAGATGTGGTCTCACCAGTGCTGAGCAAGATCTCTCTTGACAATCTTCCTAATCCCTAGTCCGGGACGCTTGTTGTCCTTCTTTGACCCAAAGGCACATTGCTGGCTCACATTCAGCTGCTTATCCACTAAGGACCCCAAGGTTCTCTTCTGCAGAGCTGTTTTCCAGCTGGTTGGCCCCCAGCATGTACTGGTGCCTGGGATTATTCCTCCCAGGTGTGGAACTTGGCATTTCCCTTTGAACTTCATGGGACTCCTGTCGCTCATTCCTTCATCCTGCTGAGTTACTTCTGAGTGGCAGCACTACTATTGCCTATTAATCCAGAGAGTCACTAGATTTCGTGTACACACTGCTAAATGTGTGCTGTTGTATTTTGCTTTAAGAGGAAACTATTTTCTGGAGATGTGCATACCATTGTGTAAATATACTTAATGCCAGCTGCTTCTTGCAATCATGAACCTGAGCCTACATCTAACATCTACGTAAGCTGGAAAGACCATGGCTTTTCCCTAAGCCTGACAGTGTTAGGGGGTTATCAGCTTCTCTTGCACAATTTCAAAATGCTTCCTTTTTAATGTTTTCCATACAGCTGCCTGTTTTGCTACCTGCTTGGCTGTACTACTGAAGCCAAGAGGAAGACTTCAGGACATTAATAAGGCTTGGTGATTTTTTTTGCTTCTCACAGTACAATGGGGGAATTTGCAACAGCTCACTTCTTTGTTGCTACTTCCTGGAAAGAACACAGTAGAACAGAGTTCTCCCTGGTACAGCCTGTTTTCACGTGTGCCGCACTGCTATTTTCAGCTTTAAAAAGCAAAAGGCAAAAATGTACCTAGGGTGATATTATTAGACCAACAGTTTACTTTTCAGTTAAATTAATTTGCTTGTATTAAAATGTGGATAACTAGATAACTGATAAGTTAAAAGGTCAGAATATCAGTCCCAAAAGAAGTTCATGTTGTATTATTGCAACATTTTCTTAAACACTACTGAGGATAGACAGCACTTGGGCTCTCTGGCCTGTTTGGATGCTGCCTACATGTCTCTCTTGCTGCGTGTCCCTGTTCTCTCATCACTTTCACAGGAGAAATGATAGTGATCTCCATGGGCTAAGGAATTAAAAATTTACTGGAAGAAAGTGCTAAGCAAAAGCCAAAGACTGAAATGTTTAGCCTCTTTGAGGAGTTCGTATGCAATGCTTTCATCTCAAACATTGAAAAATTCAGCCTCTCAAACTAATAGGTTTTCAAGCAGTCTGTGTAATAAAAAACAATGTCTTGTATTCTTTTGTCTTCCAAACTCTTGGGTCTGTAATGAATAGAGTTTCAGAGGGCTTTGATTCACCAGCCTCCAAATGAAAGCGGAAACTTGTACTTAGCCCCTTGGTTACTGCGAGATCTGTTAAAACTACTGTGTTAATATGTTTTGAAGTTCCATAAGTAGATTTTCTTAGTATAAAGACATGCTTGCTTTTTTTAGGTGCTATCTCTTCACATCACTCATGCCATTCATGGATTCTAGCCTGGCTAAAATTTCTTAGGTTGACAAAGGCTTCTTTGATCTGCAAAGGGCAATGATACTTGCGGTTGGAAAGACTGTTGGGAAACCAAGGTAAATTTTTTTTTTTTACATCCTCTGTGTTAGTTGGATGCTTTCCACAGAAAAGAAGGAAATACTCCTTTCCAGCAGTGTGGGACTTAATTCCAGTTTAGTGTGTTAATGACCAAATTCAAAGATTATGAACTCAATAGACGTCAATTGTAGTAGAGCACAGTTTCACCAAAAGCAGAGTGTTTTCCTAGATGACTGAAAGTCCACTGACATTTACTGCAGCAATTCAGAATTCTTTCTCCATGTCACTAAATGCAAGGGACCTACAAGCAGACTTGATTATGCCAATACTTAAAAGGAACAATCTGTATCTTTCAGATGCCTTTAAGGCATGTGTTATTGCAACTTGAAAAAACAAATAAAATCCCCAAACAAACCAGCCCCATAATGGAAAAAACAACTTTTAGTTTACTTTAGATTTTTTAAAATTCCTTGTTGATTATTTGTGTTTGCTTGCATATTTTCATATTTCAGAATTGTCACGTAGAGAAAACACAACACTCAGGATCAAACCAATTAAAAAACTTGCCCACTTCCCAGTGGAAAATCCAGGGCGCAGGCATGGCATTTGTAAAGATGTTAGTGCTGCACTCTTCTATAGGATGGGCTGCTTTGGGGGATTTGATGAATATGGCTGTACTTTCTCTCTTCTTGGAATGGGTATCCTTAGGGGAGCAAGGAGGGGGTGCTCACTATGGTCCTTTGCCTAGAAGAGCTTGAATTTTGCCTGGTATGTGTAAAGGCTTCAAAAGCCTGCTTATCTCTTACATACCTATGCTATATATTCATAGCAAGGTCAGACAACCTAGGCTTCTGTCATTCCACCATTAACTTACTGGAACTATTTATCTGCAGGTACATAATTGATGGATCTGGAGGTTTAGCATTTCTCCACCCTGTCTTAACACTGTTTAGTACATCATGTTCCCAAACAGTCCACAAATGTTTGGGATGTGGACTAGGGCACTTATGAAATATTTAGCAAGTTGAGGTATGGTACACTCTGGAGGTTTAGCATTTCTCCACCCTGTCTTAACGCTGTTTAGTACATCATGTTCCCAAACAGACCACAAATGTTTGGGATGTGGACTAGGGCACTTCTTATGAAATATTGAGCAAGTTGAGGTATGGTACACTAAGTTTGCTGCAGTCTAGGAGTTCTTCATCTTGTTCACATTTACATGAATTATGAATTGTGTGATCCTTGTTTAAGATTCCACTATTTGAAACAGTTGGGTAAAGAATCAATAAATTTCTGTGGAACAATTTAATTAGCAGATGTGCTTGGCACTGGTCATTTTACAGAAACTGCCTAAGGCCAGCAGCTGTGAGACTCTTGTTTAGTCATCGCATTAATGACAAGGTAAACATTATTACTGTTTTCCAAAATAGCATGGTATGGGTGTTTGAGGAAATTATTTTCTTAAACAAAAAAAGGAAAGTCTTTGTTCAACTGCAAATCCATGAAATGGACACCATAATTTTGTATATTGAAGTATCCCGTTACAGTGGGCAAGTATTGTGCCTATTTGGAGCTCTATCTTCTAGAGCAAGACTGTATCATTGGCTGCGCTAGTGCACTATAGCTTAGGGTTTTTAAAGGTGAAATACAGAGCATTTGAATCACACAGATTTGAAGCCTAACAACATTGCAATATTAATTTCTTGCAAGACCTCCTGAAATATACAAGGTGTGAAAGAAACAGCACCTTAGAATCTACCTCTTTGCCAAAAGTTATCCTGTATGGATGCTCAACTGGAATAACCAGATCGAGAAATGATGATGGGAACTCTTCTGAAATATCAGTGTAGTATTTACTGAACATGCATCAGAGGCTTTGGTATTTGGGTCATCTTAATACGTCAATCTTCTGATACTGTGTCATTCTTTTATTGCGCATACTCGCTTTGTCTTACGTTGTGGTCCTTTAATACTGTTTCTTGCAAAGCTCATGTTTTGTTTTAAATTTTAGTGTAACCGGGTTCACTCTGCATGATGATTATGAGGGGGAGACCTATAAATTGCTCATGTCTTAAACCATATTATCCTTTAGACATCATTATTACTCCTACTTTCAGGATGCTAAGATGCCAAGAACATGTTTGTGTTCCTTATACACTGTCTTAGCTTGTGAGTGAGCCACAAAATCAAGTCTGGATTGAGAAAACAAATGTTCTAGTACTTCTTGCATTTGTTATGGTTAGGTTTTAGAAGACCTTCTTTGAACACTTTGAAAAGTTTAAATATGGTAGGTTTTTACTGTTCATTCTTTGACATTCAGAGGCTCAGAGTTTTGTTTGTCTTCTGAATGAAATAAAAATTGGCCCCTTTTTTTGATATCCATGGCTCTTCTGAAAGACTTGGGCTGTCATTTAGCATGAACAAATGTACATATGAAATAACATATAGTCTCTGAATTCTTCCTGCAGTTATAGTCAGACACTGCGTGCTATGTGTAATTCTAACTGTGCTTTGATGGCTGGGTTTGCTCACTGAATAAGGAATTCTGCAGATGCTCACATAGTGGTCATCTTAAGTGCTCTTCAGGCTACCTTCCTGTTCGTTGCTGTTTCCCCTTGAGTATGGTCAGAAGTGCACTCAGTGGTATTTCCGTTAGGATCTCAGTCTTTTCCTGTCCTTGATGACAGCACGCAGTCTCTAGGCATCAAGCAGCTGCTGGTTTTGGTTAAGAGTTGTCTGTACTTCTCCAGTATCTATTTAGGTATCTGTATGGCAACAAATGAATCCTATGCATAGGAGATTAGAAAGATTCAATGTCTGTGTTACCCGTTATTCCTTGCTGGAAGGTTTTATTCCAAGTATTTTCCATAATTAGAAAAAAGAATAAAAAACCCAACAACTTACTGACAGTCAAACTAAACTTTAATTCTCTTAATTTTGTCTAATTACTGCACAAGACAGCCTTTGTGTGAGCCTATAGAGGTTTTTCCTTGCCTATTACTTATAAGCTTTCATATTATGCAAGAGGCTTTAAATTTTTTCTGGATAAATTATGTGTAGGTAAAATACTAACTGACACTTTTTAATTAACCTGTTCAGTAATAATGATGCTTTAGTTCATTAGGCACTGCAAATTGGCCTGTATGTTTCTGGTTTCTCCAAATATGGATTAAAATTAAGCTTTCTATTGAGGGTTTTTTTAGCTGAAAATGATAGTTAGAAAGAGTAAACAAATGTAGGATTGTTCTTGTACTCTGCTTCCCCAGCACATGATATTCTAAAAATACTGAAGTACCTAAGACTACTTTAAGTGTCAAAGAATTTCTGCAAAATTGTCCTTCAAGCTGTCTCTATAGCTCCCCCTAAGAAGTTAGTTAATTAGTTGTAAGGATTTTGAACAGCTGTGATTCTCCTGCAGTACAGTCTGAGCCTGACAGGCTAATACCTTAAACACAGGAAAACATTTTTAATGTACTTTTTACAAGTGTAGACTACGGAGACAAATGAATGCATTGTTGATAAATCAAAGCCAAGAGGCGGAGCATCCTGTGGCCACAGCAACTTGACATGCTTCCAGCCTTCTCCAGGACTGTTACAGCCCACTTGTTTTACCTTTGCTACTTCAGCTCCCTCATACTAATTTCACTTTTGGAAGGGTGTGCTGGGCAGAGAAAGCTGATGCTGGTCAGATAGCTACAGCTGTCAGGAAATAACGTGTTTGTACGTGAAGGCGTACTCTGCTTCCTCTTGGGCCACGGAGCCCTAACCACATGATTTTTAGATATAAGGGACTTTCCTGTGATCACAGGAAGATTAAGTAACTGCCCTACTGCTTCTTCCTTCCCTGTTGGGGGGTTAGGATTTGATCCAAAACCAGCAGAAGTCTGTGGACAGACTCTCATTGACTGACAGTGTTTTTTCAAGTTACTCTATAAAGACAGTCTTCATGGAGTGGAAGGTTTGAATAAATGTGATAAACTGAAATAACTGTTCTCTCCTAAAGTCTCTACCCTGCATTTAGCAGTCCCATCAACCTTCAGTGTGAATGTATATGCCAGGGGCCTAACAGGAACTCAATTAGGCCTTACAGAGTTTTCACAAAATTAAAGATATTCTGGACTTAGGGCATTTTCTAGCCCAATCTCCTGCTCAAAGCAGGACTACCAGCAGTAGCTGATCAGGTCAGCCATGGCTTTACCTAGCTGAGTCTAGAAAACCTTAAAGGATGGAGACTCTGCAACTGGAGTGGCCCATTCCAGTGCTGCGTTACCCACCTGGTAAAAAAATTTTCTAGCATCTGGCTTGAACCTCTGAAGTAGAGACATCTGCCTATGCCACTGGTTGTTATCTGCCACTATGGAGAAGAATTTGACTCTGTCTTCATAACTGACCTTCAAGTAGCTGTAGGCTCCTAGTAGACCCTCCCTCTTTCACCTAACTAAACAAGCCTGGCTCCCTCAACCTCTCCTTGTAAGGTGTGTGCTCTGGGGCCCTGTCTTGGAAGCTTTCTACTGCATCCTCTCCAGTTTCTCAATATTTTCTTGGAACTGAGGGCCCTCAAGTTGACTACAGTATTTCAGATGCAGCCTTGCCATTTCTGAGTACTGAGCCATGCTGACTTCTCTCACGTTGCTGACTGCATTTCTAATGTACCCAGCGTGTGATTTTTTTTATTATTTTTTTTTTCCCCACTTGTGATGAGAGTACACTGTTGGCTCATGATCAACTTAGCTTCCACCAAAACCCCTATATCCTTTTCAGCAGGGCTATTTGACAGCCAATCAAGCCTTATTACTTCTTTGCAACCTAATGTTACCCCTACATTTACCCACCCTCTAACCAAAAACCCAGCATTTTTCATCCTGTTTTAAGATCAACTTGACTTAAACTTTACAAGGATTTTGTACTTGTGCTGTTGGCTTGATCTACTGCAGAGATAAGAATCAGCTGCACAATCTGCATACAGCTTTACATGCTTCTGTATCTGGGCTGTATCCAGCACAGTTTTTCACTGTTACGTAGCTTTCCCTCTTGGCATTCCTCATTGTGGAAAAAGCAGCTATTTAATGTTTTTTTCTGTAATTGCTCTCATTAATTACAGGCAGTTAACATATCAGCCTGCGAAAACCCATCTGTAGTCACTAAAGAGTTACAGTTCATATGCCTGACAAGGAAATTTTAGATGTTTGCAGGCAGCCAATAAAAGAAGAGATCAACAACGCAGCTGACTCATGGGCAGGAAAGCTTGAGCTATGTTTGAATGCAGTTCAAAGCCAACTCGAACTTGGTATCTGCAGCAGTTTCACTCTATTGTTCCATAATTTTTATGCCCGTATTTCCAGAGGTAAGTTTTATTTTTGTTTCCAGTTTCTTTTACTGAGACATCTGAATATTAACACAACGTAGTTTCTCTTGTAGTAAGGAAAAAAAATCTTTGCAATAAATTACTTTTAAAAAATTAGCTTTAAAATTAGAAACTTGAAATAAATGGATTTACAGCAGTCTCCCTCCTGCCCCTGCCTGCCCAACTAGGGGAATATGACAAAGTGTCTGAGACTTAGTGTCTTACTAAAAAAATAATATCAAACTCTTCATTGCAAAGGTCACCTAAGAAATACTGGTTTTGTGGTTTGATAGTGAGTTTTTTAAAAGGGTCTAGGAGAAAAAAGCATTCAGATGAGCAGAACTATTGAAAAAATGTCCTTGCTACCAAACTGGCAATCTAGGAGGTAGAGAGAGACTTTGTTATCTGTAATTCCATGATTATTCTCTTCAACTGTTTTAGGAATCCAGGTAGCACCCTGGAAAAATAAGAGCGCTCATTTTAGGGTTAAACTTCTGGAGATTAGCAGCAAATCACTCTAAGTCCAGGTGTGGAAGCATGTAGAAACTCAGACACGGGGACAATGGTGCTCGGCATGTCATGGTTTAACAGAGAAAGATTGAAGTGGTTTTTATTTAGTTTTAGAAAATATCTAGTTAAATTAGGTTTTGCAAATCCAAAATAGGAGCCGATGGCAAGGTTTTATTTTTACCTAAGTAGTCAGCAAGAGTTTAAAAAACTATTATAGCTTTACTTAATTCAATTTTAAATAGAAACAGGTACTTTCAGGAACGGCTTAGATAGTATAGTAATTGTTTGAGCTTCCCTGTACTATGTTTGGAGTTGAGTAAATTATTTTGGCTATTTAAATGATTGTTCAGCATAGTATATAATGAAAGTGAGACATAATTTTGCTCCTGCTGGCTTTCTGATTACCTCCTTTATGTTTTGGATTTGTAGATCTGTGTGGTCTGTCTTTGCAACTTTGAAGGATAAATGGCTCATTTGGAAATTTATCTTCATTCAGAGAAATATTTTCAAATTTTATAAAACTCTCAACCTGTCTGTCAGCCTTATACTATATTGAATTTATTCTTTAAGGAAACTCTAAGAAACACCTAAGGCAGCTATTGCTTTCAAACTACAATAATCTAACAAAAGCAAAAAATTCAGCTGTGCTTTCCAATCAAAATCAAATCCTGTTGAAGCTGAACTGGTAAATCAGCGGCTGAATTTTTATTTGTGTTGTGATTATGGTGAGATGCAAACCTGAGCTTTAGTACCCCTTTGTGATTGTGAACATGCCTGCATGGCACAGCTTAGATAGTGAGATTAACTGAAAATAAGTTGGTCATGAACCAGAAGCAGCTCAGCCATGAGCATAGGCTAATTTAGCTTCATATTTTTGTTTCTACTTCATTCATGGAGAACAAGTGATCTGCTCAAAGTCAGAAGACTTTCAGGCCTTCTGCATCCCAGAAGCTCTTTTTGTAGAGCCCATCTTCTAGCAGGACACAGTTCACACCCAACAGTCCTTACTGGTTACTTCAAATTTTTGGCCCTATTACTTCAGTTCCCTTGTGTGTTTTCTTTTCTCTCTGGTCTGCTGGACCCTAAAGGGAGTATTCCAGTTGGAGTTCCTCTGACTCACTGACAACTGATCTCGCAGTAATCCTTACCAATGGTTTTATCCCAACTGTTTTCTTTGGCTCATTTTCTTCTTTCACCACTGACTTCTGGTTATTCTCTAGTCTAATGTAGCTTCACAGATGTAATTAAAAATGTTACTCATGTAGTAATACAGTGATGCTTTGCAGAGGTTATCTCTAATCCATGTGCACTGCCATGCAATGTGTCTGAAACATTCAGATAGCCCTAGACAGTTACAGTATAGACAGAGTACTGGCCAAATTAGTGGCTACTGTAAAGACACAGCTCTGTTTAGCAGAGTTCTGCCAGCAGCAAGAAATTTCTTTTACCTTGCTTTTGCATTGACATATGCTGTTATATTAAAGAAGATATGCAAGAATGATACAAAAAGACTTGCATGAGTTATTGAATTGCCTTTTCATGAGAAGTCGGGAAACTATATTTGTCTAGTATATAACTGCAAGATACTAGTTTGTCTACATAGCTCAGTATAACTTTAAAAGTCATATTTTGTATTATAAATAATGGCCCCACATTTCAAAGTCATCAGATGGAAATAATGAGCAATTAATTAGCACCTTGCAGCCTCAGATGGCGAGTTATGGTCCAGACACTCCTTTGCAATTAGTGAGTTTTTCCTGTCTTCATAAGGGAAGTCTGACACAGAGTGGTAAAAAGGAGCCTGTTGGATTGGGGTAATAGTTATTTGGGAAGTAAGGGGTGGTACACCTTCACTGTGCATTGGTAGCAGTGACAAAAAGTAGTCCTTAAAACTTTTCTTTTCTACCTTTTTTTTTTTTTTGCCCCAAGCCAGCCATCAAGAAATGGCCAATTCATTACCTGTAGTAGCCCAGGAAGATTTGGATAGCTTTACCTTGACCAGGACAGGCTCAGGCTTCGCACTCAAAGCCTTTCATATTTCTTGGAACACTCACGTCTCGGTGAAGCTGCTGACCAGCCAGGACACTGCGGAGAGGTATGTGTCTTATTTGGCCAACTAACCATGCAGGTGGGCAGCACAGACCTGCAGTGATAGCCCCAGGATGAATTGTGGCATGCCCAGGATCTTCTGATCCCTAAACACAATCCATTCCTAAAATCCTGACTAGCCAAGAGGCAACTTGGAGGCAACTGTACTGAGAAACAAGCTGGTATGTTTTTTTACAAATTTTCATAGAAGTAGAGCTTAATCCTGAAATCATTAATTATTCCTACTATAATAATGTCGACAAACCCTTTCAACTCACAAGTACCATAGAGATAATCAGATCTTTATAATCAAACATACAATTAACAAGAATTGAATCTGCAGCAGTTCAGTATTTCCATGAAAATGCACAATTGAATTGACAGTTCAGTGTTTCTTATGCACAAGGAAGGAACCATTTGAAGTCCTTAGACAATAGAACTTCATTCTTCTGATGATGATCAAAGCAAAGCTTTGTTTTCTCTGTAAATAAACTGTTTGAATTCACATCTGCAATCCAACCACAGATGAGCTTGGATCAAATTTGGCAAAGTCACTAGAGTAGTACTGCCTACACCAAATCTGAATCTGGCTTCACCTTTATATTGTGCTATGATACATCATTTATATAGCATGGTCCATTAGATAAGCATGGAAGATCATAATTTCCTTGTAAATGGGGATCTCGCTAATAGCAAAAGGATACAATACAATTTCTTGGGGACAGTAAGGAGAAAAAAATTGATTTTGCTTAATCTAGCATTTCATATAATTCAGCTTTCTCCTGCCTTTGCAATTCAATCCTGCTTTACACTGTGTTCTTATGTTCATATTAAAGCATCCAGAGGTCTTTCACGTTACATTAGAAAAATACACTACACAAGGGATTGCTTCATTTTCTTAGAATTGTTTGGAAGATGATATAATACTGATTTTATTGGTAGAATTGCATTAGCTTGTGTTCAACCATATGGTTATCTCTCATTTCCATCTTCTACACTATCTCATCTCTAGTTGAAATTCCCTTCAGTCTAATCTGCCTCTAACCCTTGCTATTTTTTACAGGGAATGGAAGTCGCTACTTCAAGATATAGCAAATGTCAGACACTATGAGTCTGAACGTCTCCTGCCTTCTCTTGGGATTTACCAGTACCATGGACTTGTGGGGATAGTGACTGAATGGATGAACAATGGATCCCTCCACACTCTCATCCATGAGGTAGATGAAAGAAGTAATCTTTTAGCGGACTGTTGTGGTTTAACCCCAACCAGTAACTAAGCCCTTCACAGCCGCTTGCTCATGCCACCCCCCACCCCCCCCGGTGGGATGGGGGAGAGAATTGGAAGGGTTAAAGTGAGAAAACTCGTGGGTTGAGATAAAGATGGTTTGATAGTTAATAGTCACTGAGAGCTATTGTAACTAGCCTGGAGGAGAAGGGGAAGGATGGGGGAAAAGTGTCCCCCATTATCTCCCCCATAAATTGGCTCTCTGAGGAGAAAAGGTAAAGACTGTAATTATTAATAGTTTGAGAGATGGTTCCCTAAGTATGGAGATGATGGTAATGCTAGGTGCAAATACCAGATTAGTCTCATGACATAATTACTAACAGTAACTTTATCATACCAAAAGCCAGTGTTACACAGTACAGCAAAGTTATAACCTTAATCTGTCCCCCAGAGGTAATAAACAGCACAACAGAGAACATGTATGGCAAGTAAGGTGTTAGATTAACACAACCCTGAGAACAAGCACAACTCTGAGAGCACATAAATCTGCATTGCAACCAGTGACTATTAACCTAATAATGCTTATAACAAATATGTTTTCACATGCTCTGGTGAGACCTGTTGTTATCTCAACCCTTCAAGCCCTGTGTTAGGCTCCTGAAGGAGCAGGGAAAGTATATTGTCCGGGTTTCAGCTGTGATAATTAATTTTCTTCCTAGTAGCTAGCATAGCGCTGTGGTTTGGATTTAGGATGAGAATAGTGTTGAAACCACACTGATGGTTTAGTTGTTGCTGAGCAGTGCTTACACCAGGCAAGGACTTTTCAGCTTCTCATACTGCCCTGCCAATGAGGAGGCTGGGGGTGCACAAGAAGCTGGGAGGGGTACAGCTGGGACAGCTGACCCCAACTGGCCAAAGGGCTATTCAAGACTATATGGTGTTATGCTGAACAAAAAAAAAAAAATCTAGGGGGTGCTGGGGCTGGGGAGGATGTTCGGAGTGATGGCATTTGTCTTCCCAAGTCACCATTACGTGTGATTGAGCCCTGCTTTCCTGGAGAGAGGCTGAGCACCTGCCTGCTGATGGGAAGCAGGGAATAAATTCCTTGTTTTGCTTTGCTTGTATATGTGGCTTTTGTTTTAGCTACTAAACTGTCTTTATCTCAACTCATGAGTTTTCTCACTTTTAGTCTTCTGATTCTCTCCTCATCCTGCTGCAGGGGGAGTGAGTGAGCAGCTGGGTGGGGCTTAGTTGCCAGCAGAGCTTAAGCCATGACAGTGACAAAATTAATTACCAGGTCAGCCAAAAGAGAACAGTCAGCATGTAAATTATGGACAGTAGTCACAGTCAATCTGTTCTTTAGCTTCTGTGTTGTTCTTCTGTTTATTGTCAAATGAAAATGTGAACAGTCACAATTTCACACTACTAAAACCTGTATTTTGTGTTACTTAGCATCAACTGTACCCAGAACTTCCATTTCCCTTACTCATACGGATCCTGTTGGATGTAGCTGAAGGGCTGCATTACCTTCACAGCCTTGGGCCTGCCTTCTGCCACTGCAGCCTGAAACCCTCCAATGTCCTTTTGGACATGCAGTACAGAGCCAAGGTGGGAGCTTCTACTTTTAGCCTATTAATGTAAAATCCAGTGATTGTCCTATTGTTGCATATAGTTATCCTAATAGTCAACATTTAATACCAAGACTTGAGATATTGTTAGTAATATTTTTCTCCCACCTTTGTAGATAGTGGATTATGGTCTAACCAACTGGCGGAAACAGCAACTGAGGTCAGACCTGCAGAACTGCAATTGGAGAAACTGCCAGGATTTAGTGTACCTCCCTCCTGAAACACTTGAAGGAGGCCTGCCTTCCCAGGAAGGTGATATTTACAGGTGAATGGCATTTCTAAGGGCAGGTAATACCTAGTCCTTGCTACATTCTATAATGTTGCCAAAATACTTGTTTTTCAAAGACGCTACAGTAAAAATGCCAGATCTACATAATGCAGCAGCAGTGTTCCACGTGAAGCCAATTACAGTAGTGTATTAAATTTGAAATTCCCCATATTTGGTGAATAATATATCAAGGTTAAGAACTTGTTCTCAAAGATCATCATATAAATATTTATATAATGGACATAAATGTTTAAAAAGTGTAACATGGCTGCCAAAGCTTTTTGATATACATTAGAAACCTAATAACTACAATTCACGTGGTTTCTATGCATGAACTGTTATTGGCTTTGGATTCTCAAAGAACTGTTGATGCCTAGATGAGGCCCAGGTAAAAATAAGACCCTTCTGTCAATAGTATCCCACTAAGGTCCTATGGAATCTGCTGGAATAACTTACTGAGCCACTCAAGCATTCATACTTTTTAACTAAGGTGATTTATACAAAGGAAGATTACCTACTGCCACATGTCCCTTTTGGATATGTTACATGCTTCGTAGTTGCCTCAGTAAAAGAGACAAGCTCAAACTGTAACTATTGTCTGTATGGACGTTCATCTTTACAGCTGGCATACAGAGCCTGTGGACTAACATTATAAATAACTTTTAAGCATGACCACTCTTCTGCTCCCATAGCTTTTATGAAGGCAATAAATTTAAACTCCTGCTTTACTGTCACAGAGGCAGGCTCTAAGATGAGTCAAATAACGCATACACATGAGGACAGCTTTAAACAATGTGACTAATCTAATGTTCTTCGTAAACACAAGTTTTCTGCGCAGGAAGAGTGGTCCATTACTTTCAGGTGCCATAATTCGTCTTCCAGCATGTAATTCTTGTATAATTTTTAGATGCTCAGAAGTGACTCAATGCATGAGATAGGTGCATGTCTGGACAGTGGTGCAATAGAGAAAACAAAAGTGTGTGTCATATATGAAATAGTACTTAAGTACATGTAAGTTACATGTATGTCCACATTACATCAATACTTTTCTAGAGGGTATTTAAGTAAAAGCACTTTCAGATTTTATGTGGAAATAAGGCAGAAGAGGAGGTTCTCTTAAACACTGTAATTCAGCACTACAGCAAGACACGAGGAAGCAGATAAGTTTATCCTAGAACTACTTCTTCCCCTTTTAATGGCTTTGCTTCTGACTCATCCATAGCGTCATTTCTCTCTTCCAGAAGCCTCCTTGCTTCTGCCTCTGTTTTTGCCAATTGAGCTTTTTATCAAACTGTATTTTATACCATCTGAGTTGTAGGTTATATATGTAGATCTATGGTATCACTGGAATAGTTCCTATGATGTTAGAAAAGGAAAAAGACATTTAGAGCCCCATCAAAATTTGCTGAAGAAAAGACACACAGTGGGTCAGAATCAAGTTTTTGGTAGGTTAACTGATGCATTTGTCTGTACCTGCTGAAAAGTCCAGCTCTTTCAGTTGCTATTTCAGTTACCTGAAAACAAAACAAAAATGATAGAGCAGGGAGAACAGAAGGTTCTGAAATTCACAAGAGCAAACGGAGACAAGGTGGTAATCTGAAATCTAGTTCTAACTGATCCTGTGTTTAAAAAAAAATTAAAAATTAATTAGAATTAATTAATTAGTGGCAAGGGTTGGAAGGGACCTTGGGAGATCATCTACTCCAACCCTCCTGCTAAAGCAAGGTCACCCAGAGCAGGGTGCACAGGACATCATCCAGGCGGGCTTTGAAGATCTCCAGAGAAGGAGACTCCACAACCCCCCTGGGCAGCCTGGTCCAGGGCTAGGTCACCTTCAAAGTAAAGAAGTTCTTCCGAATATTCAACTGAAACCTCTTATGTTTCAGTTTGTGCCCATTGCCCATGTCCTGTTGCTGGGCACCACCAAGAAGAGTCTGGCTCTGTCCTCATGACATCCACCCTTGAGATATTTGTACATGTTGATTAGAAACCCTCTCAGCCTTCTCTTCTTCAGGCTAAACAAGCCCAACTCTCTCAGCCTTTCCTCATGGGGGAGATGTTCCAGTCCCCTAATCATCCTTGTTGCTCTCCTCTGAACTCTATCTAGGAGTTCCTCATCTTTCTTGAACCAGGGGGCCACTGGCCTTCTTGGCAACAAGGGCACACTGCTGGCTCATAAGAACAGTTCAGTTGAAAACCGAAACTTAATAATGCACGAAAAAGGCTCTCATCAAATTAGGAAAAACTTGGTCTTGAAAAGGAAATTAGGAAAGACTTGGTCTTGAAAAACTCCTTCCTCTTAAATCAATAAATGTGCTCTTGGAAATGAGAACATAGATATGGATTGCAAACTAATGAAAGGTCCTTCACTGTTACTTTTTTTCCAGTTTTGGAATATTGTGTTGGGAGAGCCTAAGCAGACGGAAGCCTTTTGAAGGTATTTATCTCTCCTGTTCATGTCTGACTTTGTATTGCCCTAATCTTTTCCACAAATTCCCTTATTGTAGG
>NW_009260400.1:356381-378756 GCF_000687185.1 Egretta garzetta | reverse complement strand
CAGCACTGTCTTTTCAGATGTCCCTTTGTGTTATGTTACTGTTCCAGCACATAGATCCATGTGACAGGATGTAAAGATTAGAATCCCTCAGTGAATCATAGAATCATAGAATCATAGAATCATAGAATCATAGAATCATAGAATCATAGAATCATAGAATCATAGAATCATAGAATCATAGAATCATAGAATCATAGAATCATAGAATCATAGAATCATAGAATCATAGAATCATAGAATCATAGAATCATAGAATCATAGAATCATAGAATCATAGAATCATAGAATCATAGAATCATAGAATCATAGAATCATAGAATCATGTCACAGCTGGCCCTACTAAAAAGATTTTCCCCATCTTTCCTATAGACCCCCTTTAGGTATTGAAAGGCCGTAATCAGGTCTCCCTGCAGCCTTCTCTTCTCCAGGCTGAAATCCTCAGTGTTTCCAGTGAAGCTGATCTTTCTGCAGGGAAAGGTGTAGCTTCTTACCCCACTTGTACCATCTGTCTGAGCTTGCTCAAGCACTGTGAGCTGGGTTTTCCACTTACCTTTAGTGAGAAAGAATGTATTAGATTTGACAGTTGTCATTTTAAAATCAGGGAACATTTTAGTGACAAGCAGCTAACTGGATGAGCAGAATGCTCATTTTTAAAGCTGCAGTGACTTTCAAATCCTGATCAAGAAAGACCGTTTCATGCTGAATTCTCTTAAGTAAGCAGGGAATCTTACTTTCTCAGATCAAAGTGTGGGCAGTTTTAAAGAACTTAGTTTGCAAAGCACTGTGTAATAATTGTCACAGTCTAAGAATGATCCCTGTTTTATGGAGATGGAGATCAGTGAAAGGCTTCTTTGCTACGGGCTCAGTTCTGCAAGGCAGAACTGGTTGAAGGACTCCTCTATTTTACAGGCTTGAGGACCTTTTAGAAATGCTGCATGGAATGGTACCTTAATGTTCATACAGCTTATGGCTGCCATCTTGTGGCTGCCCAAAATAGACTTTTTGTACAGTAGGTGTTCTATTCTTAAAATGCAGGTGTAAGGTTTTATATAAAACCGTGTGCTTAGAATATACCCATAATAATTACATGTATTCCTGAGGTATCTGTGCATGTGGTTTATAACATGCATTCACACATCCATTTGTGATGTTATTTGGACAGAGTTCTTATCCTGAAATGTCCTGATGCAGTAAGTAGCTATAGTTATTGTTAAAGGTTAGCATATCTATTTACAATATTTTTGCATTCAAAAAAGCAGTCTTTGTTTTAAAATATACAAAACAACTTATGCTGAATATCACTTAAGAGAGTTCTGAGGTCTTTATTTTTTACAGTGACATTTTCATATAAATTGCAGGTCAAACAACCCTGCTGGAAGTTTTGATGGGAATCCACAGCAGTTTGAGGCCTGGCGTTTCAGAAAAGTTTATACCAAGCAATTTGCCTGAGAGGAATAGACTGTTGCACCTTATTGCTCTGTGCTGGCATCAAGAACCAGATTATAGACCATGTGCTGCAGGTGAAGTTCAGGATTTGCTTGCTTTGCAAGATGTGTAATGCAGATAGTCTTGTTGGGAACACTGCTCCAGCACTCCAAAACAGCAGAACAAGTGAAGTGGAAGCAGTTTTTAGATCATCAGGGTACTGTAGATGTGTTTTCTCACTGAAGCTTCCTACCAGAAATGGCTTGCTTATCATCCAAGATTGTATTTAGTATAAAGTAAAAATGAGTATGCATAAAGGAAGGAATACTATCAGCTATATATACTAGTTTAACAAAGATCAACCTTCTTCAGCATTTCTTGATTCCAATGCAAAACCAGTTCCCTTTGAAGTGTGCTATCATTGATTACTTTAGTGGAATTGTTATGTTTATCATCTGTTTCTAAAAAGATAGCCCAGAAACGTTAAAATCATGACATGTAAGGACTTTTGAGAAAATTTTCAAAGCTGGAGAGCTGAGGAAGCCATTTGTATATAGCTTTGTGATAGATGTATACTGTCACATGTAAATCTTGTGCAAGTTAGTTCACTACATCTGTATGAACATTTAAGAAAATGTGATTTTAATGTAACTGTAATCATTCTTTAAAATCAGTTTAAAAAGGAAACCAAGAGGAGGTATGAGGTGGAAGTTGTATTGAACTAGTCAACATAATAGTAAAGTTAGTTGCAATACACTGATGCCTAAATATATGCACATTTTCATATGCAATGTGGTATTTAAAATGCTTTATTACCCCTGCAGAATGCATAGACCTTCTAAATGGAATTTTGACTAGTATAAATAAGGAGGCAATTTCCACTGCAATCTACAATCTGATGGATGCAAAGGTTAGTGCAAAATTAAGTTTTATTCTCCCACAAGGAAATTACTTGATTCTTTCAATTGCAATCTTTGTGGTCCAAAATCAAGAAAGGTTTTGTCTTTGTTTTATTGGACATGTCAGAGAGCTGGAGAAGTACCCTTTGGTGCTTCAGGTTCTTTCAGGAATTGTAGAAAATAGATATTGTGAGGTTCTCTAGAGACCATGACAGTTTCTACCTGAGATTATAAAAATATGACAGCTTCTTTCCAATAACCAGCTGTAGCCAGACTAGTAAACCCATGTGAGTGAGAATAAGGATCAGCCTCAAGTAGATCAGATTAGGGCTAGAATCAAGGACAACTTTTGGTTTATGTACTCGTAAGAAGATATTTATTCCAGAACCTGGATGGCGTTAGTACCTGCTGCAGCAATACTAGTACCAGCACTTTTTTGTATGCTTCACTGCTTTTAAATTGATGTGGTTCAGACACAAGACACTGTTTGTCCTAGGGTCTAAGAGGGTTCTCTGATACTACAGGAATGGGTGGGGAATGGCCAACAACTGAGGGATATAGCTAATTCTGTATATGTCTGCACTGCCATGGGAAATCTGGTGTAAATCTGAGTGCCAGAAATACAACTATATCCTACCTAGTTAATTGGATACTCATAGTGGGAAAACTAGTGACACAACCTGAGTCACTATTCTGACTCCATTTACACCCATGCCATGTTGTTGGTTTCATTGCTGTGCTTATGTGAGTTATGGTAATGCATGCTGAATTATTTCTACATGTTGCAATCACATTCTGGGATTAGGGAACAGACTTGAACAATGTTTTAATAGGTGGCATAGTCATAGTCCAAGTCATTTTTACTACTGTTTAAGTTTATTTAGGAATGTACTGCCACATATTCCATAATATAATGCTTTGATTTCCCTTGAGCAAGGTTTTATTTTTCCATTTGCTAAATTAGCAAACAGCACTAGTTATTGTTCAAACAACTGAACTGATTATGTCCAAAATGGCTGTGAAAATGCTACTGGAGATTCTTGCAAACAGATTGATTCATACTTGTTGAAGTATATAAACTAAAAATAGTTCAACAAATCTGCATCAAGAGGTACAAAATGAAAAAAGTTACAATATTGACACATCCTTACTGCAGACAGTTTGGCATACTAAACACAGGACAGCACTGCTGTTTGGGTAGTTAAAGGAAAACACGTTAAAGCTAGCCCAATCTCTCTCTCAATACAGGGCTATTTTCACCTTCCCCTGTGTGATTCAAAACTGGTTTTTAAAATAAATTTAAATCAGCAAAACCAGTAATAGGGTAGGATTGTGTCAGATTCTGTGCCCACTTACATGAGTTAAAATGCAAAATTGCCCTGTGCAATTCACTGTTACTATATATCAGCGTACCTGAGAGTGTAATATATATTGACAGTATAAACTCTGTGTCTTGCTCCTGACAACTGTGAACTGAACAAACCATACGTATACTTACTAGAGTTGCTCTACTGTTTTTTTCCAGGAGAGAGCACTTAATGCATGCAAAGGTTCAGAAATATACACATTGCAGACAGACATAGGCAATTCAGAGGTGAGTACATGGCATGAGAGTCTTACAAAAGTTACTTCATAAGCTGCTTGCTTCTCCTGCCAGCCCTGACAATATACAATACAAACACTGTGGGGCAAAATGTCACTAACCCTTTTAGTCCCTAATCAGGATAACTCCGTCCAGTTAACCAACAAAGCCCACTGTTACACCTTCTTCCAAGCAGCTGACTCTGATGTTGCTCTTGTGAAAACCTCTTCTGCTTAAGAATTGCTTTGACCCTCTCCTTCTTGAAGAGATCCTAATGAAATGGCAAATATCTAACCTTTCTTGTAGTGTGTTCAACATGATGGCTGGAAAAAGTCCTAGGCTGAATTCTAGCATTTTCAACCAATTTTCTTAGATCAAGGTCAACTGCTTTGTGATCACTCCAAAATACAGTTAAGTCTCACTTTCAAAGTTATTTTGGTACTTGTGGCAGGGCTGCCAATACTGAAAGATATCGATAGAACTGAAGCTCATCTGCCTGGATCAGAGCTAGCTTTAAACTGCTCAGGTTCTGGTGACACCATGGCTGCTGGCAGCACAGGCTGCAGAAGCAATCTAGGACTGCAGTAAAGCCTAGAATAGTTAGACTATGGATCTCTGCTGCCACAGTGACCCAAGCTAACCAGCTAAAGTAGAATTAAGTATGTCTGTAGGATCAACAGCTGCGTGCCCACCCCACCAGGCAACGTGATACCGCTGTCTTATATTCCAAAAGAAAACTGCTTAGAAAAGGTTTTGGAACAAAAGTTTCTAAGAATATAATTCTTCTCTATTTTGATCTTTTTCAGGTCATCTCTTCACCAAAACTCAACCATGTAATCAGCAAGAAAATTCCTCTTGTAGTGCCAAGCCTGTCAACTATTCTACTTGATAGCAGTGCAAATAATGTAGGAAGAGAAAATATTCTCAAGACAGGCCTGTCAAATACTATCCCACAGAACACAACAACAAAGAAAGGTCTCTACCTTGAAACATAATCTGCTCCAACTATTCTAAGAAAAGGATAAATATTACTAGTTGTTCCATATACACGTTATTTTCCATGTGAAATTGTCCCTTCTCAGAGTACAGCTGTGCCCTCTACTGCTGTCACCTGAAGCATGAGTTTACTGTAGAAAATCAGAGGTGCCACAATGCCTTTTGATTAAGTGTATAGATCAAAAAGCCTCTTTGGGTAATTTTTTTTTTTTGAACCCTGACCTGTAATGCACAGCTGCCTTTCCCTTGCATGTCAAATACTGCCTGTTGCTTTTGACAGAACAAGTCCTTCCTGGGAACTACACTGCCTTGTGCCACCAGGAATAATTGCTTTTTTGTAATTTCCTAATAAGAAAAGGAGATGTACCTGGCAACACCGTCTTTTTAAAAAATGTGAATGGTTCCTGGTAATCACCATTCCTACATAAATAACTTCCTTTGCCTTTCCAATGTGGATTTGTCCTGTTGAAGCTTTTAAATTTGTCAAGTGATGTATTTCTTTAAAAGCCTTTTCTGTACTCCTCATGCCTTTGGATACAAAAATTGAGCCATAGAAATTAATTCAATTACAGCAACATCTGCATTTCCAACCATTTTAGTTCTGACCAATAGCTGTCAGACTTACAGACAGAATAGAATGTTCTATAACTTCAGAAACAAATTCCTGCAGACAATTTGAAAAAGCTAGATGTGTGTAGTAATATATGCCAAAATCTTCCTAGGAATAATCACGTATTAACAAGAGCCCAAAGAACAGCTAGTAACAAGCAAGTGTTTCCAAGTTAGTTTTCACTTCAGCTCCAGTCCTCTGCAGTGGCTGACATATGTATAATGTTCTGTTGTTCAATTCAAGAATCTCATCTTACTTATCTCAAACTCTTCCTAGATCACCCAGACTCTGACAGTAGAAAATCAAATTCCTTTTGCACGATTCCTTTATCTGGTTCAACTACAGCCAAAAAAAGTAGTCTGCATAAGGACCCACCACTGGCTGTTAAGCACAGACCACAACGTATGCATCCTGAACAAGCAGTGACAGGTAAGACCCTGTTTCCAGTTTGAGGAGGCAATATTCTCCTTCGCCAGATCTTGGTGATTAAATTGTTTAAATTTTGGACACACACCTGTCTAAATTTTGTGCACGTTTTCAGGTATTAGTGTAATAACCTTTCCAAACTTGATACAAATGTCTCATGAGTTTATATATGAGCTTGCATATAGCTATTCCTATGTTCTCAGAAGTTCAGGCATTGGCCACTGAAAACATTGGCTTTTTTTTTCCAGGGCCATATTCAGGCTGAGAACAGTTCTGAAAAGACCATAATAAAAATACAAAAAATATAGCACACATTGAATATAAAAGGCATTAGTTGTTTAATTCTAGGATTTTCTTTTATTTCAAGCTGTGTATTCTATACCTCTACAAAAGTAGCTATTGACTATAAAAACAAGTGACTAGGAGAAGGGGGGGGGCATTCATTTCCTTTTTTACATGGTTATAGTTTTTCCTACTGAACAGAGCCGGAAAGTTTCCTACTGAACAGAGGCAGAAAAGGCCAGCTTTTGATTTGTGAAGCCTGCATCTGCCTGTAGGTAAAAAGCTTGTAAAGCTTCTTGCTAACTCTCTGCAAGCTGGCCTATGACAGTTCTCTCATCTAGCTGGTCATTCTTCTCCACTTCAACTTACTTCTGAGTGGTGACATAATTTCTGGATAAATCAACAGACTAGTTCGTGCAGGAAAAGTTCATCTCAGCAATCTATTGGCAACAATCAGAATGACACAGGCATGGTCTCCAAAGCGACATGACTTTTGGTTATTAATTTTCTCTTGGTGTATGGTATTTACTGTACACTAAAACCTCTCATGTCAGTACTAAGTATTGTAATCAGTTTGAAAAGAGACAGAACCCAAAGTTCTTGATAATTTTGCCAAGTGTATTACTTCTGTTACTAGTTTGGCTTTGACATATGTTCAAGTTCCCAGTTTCACAATACATGTTTCAAACAGTCCTACTACTCTGAACTACCGATTATCTGTTCTTTCACGGTCTACCGGACAGTTTTCTCATCTATGTCAAGCCAAGCTCCTTTGCACACATTTTGATGCAGATGCTAGATGAACAGTGTGAGACCTGAAAATCTCCCCTGTCCCTTACACAATCTGGCACTTAATCTTTAGAAACACTTATTTTCTATAATCTGATCTTCATGAGTTTCGAATGAAAGATGAAAGTACATTAGACTAGTTTTGAACAAAGAATGCAAAACAACTAACTCTTCCCCCTTTATTGAGTTTATATTTCTGGTGTTGATGCTATCACTTGCTAACAACTTCTGGAAAAAAAAAGGCACTTAGTTTATCTTATTTTGTTTCCTTTTCACTCAAGATCCTTGCTGCAAAGGAAACTGTTGTCAAATACTAGCCTGCCAGAGACAGACCATACTGAACTGCATGACAGAAGGACGTCTCAACCACATTCTCGATGTCCTTCGCTCACAACAAATGTTGTCCCGAATGGATTATGAGATAATTACCTCTTACCCCACAGTGACTGGCCGCACTCGGGCATTGTTGGACACTTGCCTTTGCCTTGGAGAGAACGCAGCACAGGTGGTAGTGACTGCACTTTCAGTGACCAAATGTAGTCCTCTGGGACGAGGCAGCCATTGCCCAAACTGTCCTTCTAAGGTAAATAGGCTGTTGTGACTTTTCTGCAGTTTGTTACATGGATCACAGCACTGGTAATTTGGAATGGCAATGATTCACGTTAATTCTTCACAACCCATTGACTGAAGTCAGCCCATGATTTTAGTCCTCTAGTGGAAAAAGCTAGCTGGATTAAAAGGTCAAGTCAACCACTGCCTGCAGAAATTACCAAGACTGGTATAAGAAATTCTAATTTGGATGTCAGAGATGGGAGGAGTGCAACGTGTGCCACAGCAAATACAGTTCAAGTCGGATGAAACCTTATTTCCCTGATTTTTTTTCATAAGGGAGGAAAATGGATCATGACTCTGGAGATCACACTATGGAAGAACAGCTGTTACTAAATCCTTCCAAATAAGACAGCAAACAGGGTACTGGATGAGGAGAAAAAAAAATTACTGCCTTTCAATAAGCTCATATGAGCCAGCTGTTAGAATGAAAGGCTTAAGAGACTCAAGAAATATTTCAACAGAGCCTTAAGTAAGACTTGGAAATCTTATACTATGCATAAAATCTTATTTTCACTCACAAATGGCCATATGCTCTGAAAATGGGGCACTGATAGCAGCACTTTGGAGAGGTGGGACTTAAGGTATTTACTAAATGGAAAAAACATTAAAACCATGCTGTTCTGTCTGCAGTTCAAATGTAAAATTAAACCAGGAAGGAGAGGTGCCAGGCTGATCATTTGAAATGGTGGTTTTGCTGAATTGCAAGGGAAAGTAGTAATATTATGTTAATTATAATAAAAATAAGGCTATATAAGATGCTGGTTTTGAAGGCACAGTGGGATTCCTTCAAGCTTCATGGCACTGGATTAACATGAGAACTTATACAAACTACAACTGTTTCAAATGCAAAACCATGTTATTCTGTTTCTTGTGTTGCATTTGTTCTCTCTGCAGTTTCAAACTGCTTATTGAATTCAGTAGTTTGACAAGTTGCAATTTTAAATACAGTGATGATGTGTTTTCTAGGCACATCTAAGATATAAGAAATTTTTAAATTACATACTAAATGCTGCTGGAAACAAACATTTTTTATGTAAATTTGTTCAGCTTTGAGTGCCTTGAGATAATACATTGTTACAATTAAAAGCAATGTCTATCAGAACATGTTGAAAATAGTTTTGCCTATTAAAGGAGCTGAGCATCTACTTCACTTGAATGTTTTTTTTAATCTACACTTTAAATGGTGACTTTCAACAGACTAGATCAATCTGCCAAAAAGGGGTATCTTGCTTGTGAGGAAAAAAACTGCTGTTCATAGTGTTTTGCCTGTTTAGAAGGCATAAAATAATCAGTAAAATAGATAATCATTCACCTGTGAGAAATATTTACAGACTTCTGAGAGGAAAACTAGCAATATTGTTGAAATGTAATTATTAGTTTTCAAAAATTATTCCATTCAAGTTGTTCTGCTGGACACTTTACAGTTCTGTGAAAAATGTCAGCTGGCAGGCTATGTTGATTTTTGTCATTGTGTTTTTGACATAGGAACAGTTTTGGCTCTTTTCCTGAAACAGCTGCCTACTTGAGAATATCATTTGATGCCAGACCTAAGCCCAGTCTTAATTGCAGAACTGGCATCAAACCAGTGGGAGCATTAGTTATCTGTTTTTCCAGACAGATTTTTGTTCTCCTCATACTTAGCTTTCCAATTTAAGTATTTGTAATAGGATGTGATCTTAGATTTTATTACTTTCATGCTTAACCAAATTTTTAAAAGGTAACCAAGAAGGCAGTTCATAACAAAGTACAAAACAAAGGCAAATTTGTTACTTCATGTTCAAAAGAGCCTGAACAGAATTATACAGATATGTTACTTAATTCTTAACTCCATTCACCGTTAGATTTACCACTTTGCTCAACTGAAATCAATGCATGAGTCAGATTTTTTTGTATTGATACTTTGGCTAAAAATGTTATCATAACTAGCTATGCTACTGACAAAGCTGTGCTAGAAATATGCGTTAGTCTTCCTCATAACTCTCCCTTGTGTAATATAAACATTTAAATTTGGGGGTTTGACAGTTGCAGCTGTTGGGAATCGTTAAGTGTGGTATTTTGAAGGAATGCTAACAGCTTATTGGAATGAAACTGGTGTTGATATAAAATGTTTTGATACAAAACTAGAATACAGTGACCTGAAACTAGCAGAATTTTACTTTGTCTCACCAAGATCACATACTCTTATAAGGCCTATGATGTGTTGGCTATGTCACAAAGGCAATGTAATGTGTTGATCACTGATGTGAAATATCAAACTGGTTAAAGTTTATGGTATTCTGCTTGTATCCAAGCTAGTTCATTAACTAAAATTTTTATTGTCCTTGCCTCTGTTCTGCAGTTCTCTTGATATCAGAAAACAATATAGAATAAATGACACTGAGCAAGGGTAAAGACAGAAGAATCAAACTGTTCTTTAGTATCTATGGGAAGAAACAAGGCTTGAATCTAAAGAATATCTAAAGTCCCAGGAAAGAAATATAAAACATGGGTAACTCTAGAAAACAGCAAAGGTAATAATAAAAAGAAGTCACTTCAGGACTGACCATACAAAGTGATTAGTAAAACTCTCTTGCAGTTATTTGAAAAAGGCAAAACTAGAACTAGTAGATGTTAAAAATAAGTCACATTTGAATTCTATGAAGCTACTTAGATTTACTAAAGGAACAGTAAGTGGAGTAGGCAGATGGTTTCTTTTTCTGTTTTAATTGTAAAATATTTTTCTTAATGCTCATTACAACTATCTTTTGCTGACTTGCAAAAAGATTATTGTCCCTTGACCTCTTTCCTATCTATACAGCACCTTTATCTTGGATGGGATACTTCCTGCAATGTAAGAACATCTGCACTAGAAATTGTTTGAGGTTGATTTGTGGAAAATTAATCTGAGGTACTGGAATGAAAAGTCTGAGATTAGCTCCTCCAGTAGAGAGCAAAACAAAGCTATAAATACCACTCAATAGTTGTCACCGGTGCCTGTTAAAAACAGAGTTCCAGAGAACAACAGAGGAAGACAACTGCATGTTCATGAAGTATTAATGCACCAAATTTTTAAAACTGTACTAATGGACTGCTAATGTACACAGAATTTGATACCATGTAGGTGGTCAGTCTAACATGTACAAAAACTAAAGCACTAACCAAAACATACCAAACCTCAAAGATTTTTATTTTATTGTTTCAAGTCTGAATTCTGCATAACCTTGTAAACATTCTCATGTCTTCATATGCTTACTCACTTCACATATGTGAAGATTTGTAAGGAAGGTTAAGTGCATATATAAATACTTGTGGAACTAGTATGTTACGGAAGGACCCAACCATCATCAAGGCAGGCATAGAGAATTTCAATTTCTTTACTGCTATTTATTGGTTATAGTGCTATGCAGCTGTTAACTATGCTCTCCTCCAATAATATGTGTTGTGTCTAAGACTGCTGGGGTGTTTTATGCATGAAGAAATCTTGTCTTGTGCTTTCATTCTTTTCCTGCCCCCTTTGCAAAATATTATACTGGAACTCAAAAGACCTTAGCATAGTTTTGATTTTGTTCTTTATCAAAGGAAGTAATCCCTTGCTTGTCTTGGTTGGTACTACATTCCTTTTACTTAGTGTATGGTTGATTTGACAGCTGGCACGTCAGATGAGTTAAAACTCCTGGATTTTGAAGGTAAGTAAGTCCACCATAAATTAAACTACCTGACAAAGTCTGCAAACAACATATTTAATGAGTTAGTGGCATTACATTAAAGTTATCATAGCTACAAGAATACATTAATTGTACAGTTAAATTCAGTATCTGTTAAAGAAAGGCTGCTGGTAGTTGCAGCATTGCATTTTGCTCAATCCCAGCATGACTAAAATGGTACGCAAGAAACTCAGATGTACTATTTCCAGCTCTTGTGCTGATATGACAGAAATTTGTGATCAATATTTTGTTATTTCCTGCCTATATTTATCTTTGTCAAGAATACAACCTAAGTAAGCGTTATGGAAATCTATAGTCTCAAACCGCCATCTTCACTGAGCTTTAAGATTGACCGTACTTCTTCCACATTAGTAAGAGATGATGTGTTGAAGAAATTGTGGACTCCTTCAACCAGGCTGAATTAAATGACAGTGATTTAGAATAAAAACTTCTTCACCCCTTGAAATGTGACAACACTCCAAAGTATTGCAACACCTATCTCCAACTGTTGGTATTGAATTTTCTGCATAGCAACAGCAATATCTGTATGAGCAGAAAGTGCAGCTGAATTTCACCCTTTCAGAAGTAACCTGCCTGAACTCCAGGAAGTTCTGTACACTTAGTCCTTTCTTTAGGTTTCAAAGGAAAGCGTTCATATTGGGTAACAGAATGACTACCAACATTATATTTGTTTTCCTTTGACCAAAAAGGGCTCAAAGCTGCTTTTTCAGCTCATTAGTGCGTTACCTAGGGGGAAAAAGCTAGAAGTGACTAAGGAATACATGTGGAAAATAAAAAAAAAAAAAAAACAACACCAAAACCAAATGTATGAGGCTTCTGACCTTGGAATAGCTGCAAAATACATTCCCAACAGAATTGTCTTTATGCCACTTATCTGTGCTGTGATAGCATCCTGTCACAAAAGAACAGAAAACTAGAAGGAAAACACTGTGAGGTGCCTGCTATGTTCACATGTGTGTGTGCAATGTGCTGAAGTAGCCATTGTTTTCTGTTCCATGCTGCCAATGTTTTAGCTGGAAAACAGCATCCAGCTCAAAGCATGAACTGAGGAGAGCCCAGAAGAGGAAGGCTGATAAGCGGTGAGGAAACCTGATGCATAGAAAAGTTGATAAAATTGTGTGTGTTTGGTCTAGCAAAGAGGAGGCAAAGGGAAGATGCAAGAGTCTGGAGCAGAGGTAGTGAATACGCAGTGATGAAACAGAGGATCTGGTACCAACCACTTGTCTGTTCTTACGGCTTTATGATTATGATTCAAGCTGGTGCTCAAAAAAGATTTAAAGGCCACTATGAAGACATTCTCCTTTCCCACACCCAGAGCAATCAGCAATATTCATGGACTGTTTTTTTTACTTGAACAGAGAGCTCTTCAGTTGACAAAATTAATATAAATAACAATGATTTGCTAAGCCTTTTCCCTCAGCCTGTTCAGTTTGTTTATGCAAAATATAAATGTTTAAAGTGATTTAAAGGAGAAATTATGTCTTTTTGCTGGGAGTTGTATAACATCAAAATTTATAACTGCCCTGTAACTTAATCACTATTTATTTCACTAACATCTACATGTGAAATCACATGCCTCTTAGCAGGTCAGCTATCAGGAAGATGGAATAGAGAAACCCTAAATTAAAGAGCCCTAGGGATTATTTCTACCCTCTACAATGTTTCTGTGAATTCTAAAAAGAAAAGGTGCTCGTACCTTTTTGCTTCTCTGCAGTTCATGCTTGGTCAGCTTAGAATCACAGAACTGTTTAGCTTGGAAAAGACCTTTAAGATCATCAAGTCCAACTGTTAACCTAACACAGCCCACTCCCTAAGCATCGTACCTACTGGTCTTTTAAATACCTCCAGGGATAGGGACTCAACCACTTCCCTGGATAGCCCATTCCAATGCTTGACAAACCTTTTGGTGAAGAAATTTTTTCTAATGTCCAATCTAAGCCTCCCCTGGTGCAACTTGAGGCCATTCCTTATTGTCCTATTTTCTATTACTTGGGAGAAGAGACTAACACCCACCTTGGTACAGCCTCCTTTCAGGTAGTTGTAGAAAGCGATAAGCCAGTATGCTGTTGGCCTTCTTGGCTACCTGAACACATTGCT
Source organism: Egretta garzetta (assembly GCF_000687185.1). Lineage (NCBI taxonomy): Eukaryota > Metazoa > Chordata > Aves > Pelecaniformes > Ardeidae > Egretta > Egretta garzetta. Next base: position 365,334 of record NW_009260400.1, on the reverse strand, counting down.
GGCTCATATTCAGCTGGCTGTTGACGAACACCCCCAGGTCCTTTTTTGCCAGGCAGCTTTCCAGCAGCTCTTTCCCAAGCCTGTAGCGTTGCATGGAGTTGTTGTGACGCAACTGCAGGACCTGGCACTTGGCCTTGTTGAACCTCATACAGTTGGCCTCAGCCCATCCAATACAGCCTGGCCAGATCCCTCTGTAGAGCCTTCATACCCTCAAAACAGATCAAAGCTCTTTCCCGACTTGGTGTCATCTGCAAACTCAGAGGGTGTGCTTGATCCCCTCATCCAGATCATTGACAAAGATATTAAACAGAACTGGCCCCAATACTGAGCCCTGGGGAGCAGCACTTGTGGCCAGCTGTCAACTGGATTTAACTCCACTTACCACACCTCTTTGGCCTCATCCAGCAACAGTATGCTCGTCCAAGCCACGAACGGCCAGTTTCTCCAGGAAAATGCTGTGGGAAACAGCATCAAAGGCTTTCCTAAAGTCTAGGTAGACAACATCCACAGCCTTTCCCTCATTTAAGCAGGTCACCTTGTCATAGGAGGAGATCAGGTTAGCCTAGCAGGACCTGCCTTTCATAAACCCACACTGACTGGGCCTGATCACTTGGTTGTCCTGAACATGTTGTGTTCTCTCAAATACAATGAAAATCTTTTCCATCTTTATTAAAAGACAATGTTTATCAAGCAAGATTTCTGTCAATCCCTTAAGTGTTTGCTGAGAGCACAATTAAAACTTGTAATCCTTTTTATTCAGAAAAATTAATTAAAACTATTTAGGATTCTTTATTCCCCTGAACTATCTCTTTTCCCCTTTGACTATTTTTACAATGGGATTTTCTTTGCATGAATATATTTCCTCCCTCTTTTTCCATGAAAACACAGGAACATAAGGAAAAACTTACGACATACAATGTTAAAATGCAAACAAAATCATAGAAAAAAAAAATAGAACATTATTTGTGCTGAGCTGGTATGACCTCACCCAGAAAATTGATTGATTTTCTGATAGACTGCATGTCCCAGACAAGTTTTACTAAACCCCATATGAGACAAAAAGAATTACAGACAAAAACATATTTCAAGTCAGGGAAGCTTTCTGCAAAGCAAGCCAGTACTCCTGTCTCCTCCCTTCTGCTCCAACTCCTGCAGAGCTGGTTCAAATGCAGCCTGGCATCTCTGGCTAAAACCTGTTCTTTCTGCTAAAATCAATTATATGCTGGTATTCAAAGCTGCGCATTTATTTGTATTATAGAAATCTCTCACTTAATGACATATTCAAGAGAAGAGAAATTTGGATGCTGTTTTATATTTTCATGTCTTTCAAAACGAAAATTGGATAATCTTTAATTTCATTTTCTATGAGAGATAATAGGGTTTGAACTCCTCAGCTGTTGCATTTTATTTTGTTTTAATGTGTTTAATAGGAATTTTTTCTGCTATTCCCTTACTAGTATATTAGTACAGCGATTTAATTCATTCTTAGCTGGTCTGAGACAATTTTGTTTTAAAAATCTGAAGGCAACTCTCAGTTTCTTCACCCAAACTAGCCCCTAGCAGTGAAAGCTGTCATTTCTTGTTCAGTGTTCCTTATGTTCATCTTTGGTAGTAAAAGAAGGTACACACACTGTAGCCAGGCCTCTCCTGCTTATAACAGTGCCATTAACTGCACTGATTACTGTAGACAGTGACAACTACAGAGGTAAAGGTTCGCTGCAGATTTGTTACTTCAAGGTACGCTTGGGCATGCAGAGAGGATTTTTCTTGTCTGGCTTTAATCACGGATGGGTTTTTTTGCACCAAGGAAGCCTTTTTAAAGAACAAAATAGAATACATTTTTTTTATTATCAGCTGTGATTTTACTGGACAGTACATACTGTATTTAACTCCAAGAGCATGCAGTGTAGCTGTCTTCTGATTGTTTCAGTACAACCACCTAAAGTAAATCTGTCTGTTTTTTGTTGTAATGACAAAACATTATGGGCAACTATAATGTACATTATTCCAGCCCAGAATAATCCAAAAGAACAATTTCTCCAGTGATACAGCTCTTCAGTAATAAAATTTGTCCTTTGCAATAAGGACAAATACAGACCTGTTGATGTAGTGTGACACTGAGCAACCTAAGTGATCAACTGGTTTAAGTGCGAGGTGAGGACACTTACAGGACTCCAACCATAAAGTTTGTTGCATGAGATGACACTGATGACCCATCTTAACAATTAACCTGGCCATCTCCTATAGTTTCAAAATAAGCTGAGGTTTTCCAAGTTTTCTGTTACTAGTGACACCGAGGTAAAAATATCTCCCTGACCTCCACAAACAGTAATGTGACACCAATAGTCATGAGGTTTAGTTTCCTTTTATCGTACTGCCTGAGCTCTGACATAGAAGCCCAAGTGCTTGCTCTCACTTCACTTACTCTTCCAGATTCATGTGAAAGTAAAGACAACGTCACCAATGTTGCTTAAGTGATCATGTCTCATTAAATCAATGTTACTGGTATTCAAAATGGTCTTAGCTTGTGGGATTTAAGCTAATAAAAACAGTACTGAAAAAAACCAGCAGTAAACTTTAACAAAAGTAACTACTTTCCTCTGGAACTAAAATATAAATACACGCAGCACAGGTTTGAGTGTTTTTTGAAAACACTCAAAGCTCTGCTGCGTGTAGTTATATTTTGTGATTTATGGCACTCCACAGTATGTGACTGGGAGGCCAAAAAGGCTTTTCATAGTTGTGGGGATCTTGCGTAACTTGGGAAACTCTTGGTAGTTCTTAATTAGTCCACCACTGTTTGCTCTGCGGGACACTGTATGCACCAAGTAATCAAGAGCCAAGTGTGGAACAAAGGAGCAAAGTGCAAAACACACACAAATAGACTGCTGAGAAATCATTTCTGAAAAGTTAGCAAAGCCAACCACAATTTTAATTTTAGGGCTGAATAACTTCTAATATTAGCGAAGAATAGATTAGAAATTGGAACAACTGTGCCAGCAGACAAAAAACTAAATCCATTAATAGGGATATCCTATTTATTGCAAAGGCAAATGGACTGGCAATAAATCCTCCCATGTTTCAACAAAATGCAATTTCCCTAAGCTTCAAGACTCCCTTCAAGTTAAAATATTTTACATCTCAATTTTTAAGGTGTACTTTTAAATACTGAGACATTCTGAAAATCTTACTCATGGAACATACAGTCTTGGGCAAGTACTCAGCAGGGGGTTCTGATTTAATATTTGTGAAACAACATGGTTTTGTTTATTTTATAAGGAACAGAATGCCTATGCTATATAAACTTAAGAATTAGATCTTGTTTAATTGTCACTATTTCCATGTTTAAAGGAATACACGTTAGTCTGTTCACTTTATAGGCAAAATGTATTAATTCAGGTCAACATGCCTAGGCATATTTGATTTACATACATTATGTGAGAATCCATATGGAAAGGTCTTTGGGTTTATGTTTTGGAAAACTTTACTTTTAAAGACATACTAAATATGGAGCAAATACAAGTACAGAATCCTGCACAAGTCTGAAAGTTTGGGGAATAAAGGCTGTCCTTATCATCTGTTCACCCAACAATTGTTCCCATCACTGTAAAGGGAACTCATTTATAAAAGGTACAAATTTATTTGTATTGTATGAACATTTCAGCATAATTCAGTAGTTAGGAAAGAAGTAACAGGAGTGCACGGAAAGCAAAGATGCACCAGTGGGATCAGTACTGACAAGAGTTGTACTGTAGCATGCCGAATTCAAAGTGGCTCTGCTAAGGAACATCTGGTTGAATTTAAATTGCAAAGTTTGGACTCAGCATGATAATACTAACAAAATTATGACATTGGCTTCAGCCCCTAGTAACTAGCTGCGGGCGAGTAGGGTATCAATGTAACTACTGCTGAGTATTATCAGAATCTTCTAAGCTTCCATACACCTGCTTTTAATTAGAGAGAGACAGGTACCACAAGTGAAGAAAGTATATCGAAAAAGGACTGACAATAACATAGCAGAATCTGTAACAGAAAAGAATCTCGCTGTTTTGAAGGAAATCTGAGCTGAAGGTCATATTAGAAGGCTGAGAGTTGCATAATATAAAAAAAAACCAACAACAGATGTTTTCAAAGTGTCTCGTTCAAAAAAAATTTATCTAAATACTGTGAAACTGGGTTAAAAATGCTACCGCTAAGGACTTAATAATCTATGCATATTCACATAGTAATTTGGGACCTGAAACAAGAAAAAATATTTATTCTTAAGAAGCCATTTTTTACAGCTAGAAATCCTCCTTAGCTTGTTTTTATACATAATCACTTTTATTAGCCTTCAAAATAGACACAGACAAAGAGCATTATCTTTAAAAATCCCTGCAGCTTTTTAAGTCTTGGTGAAACAATGATTCTAAATCCTATGTTGTTTTCCAAGAAAATGAAGCTGGTGATTCACCCACTCTCAATAAATAGCCAGATCTTTATGAAAGTAATTCAACATAGATAAGAATTTGTATCATCAAAGGGTAGGGTCTCTGAGTTGAATGACTTAGTTGTCTAAAAAATGAAGTCAAACCATTTATTTAAAAACAAGTATAAATACAAAGTATTATTTTTTCCAAATAAATCTCCAAAACTGACTGGGAAAAACATGACATATTGCCATTCCACTTGTAATAGAGAAGATTACAGTAGCAAAAAAAAAAAGTAAAATGAAAACAGAAAGTTTGGGGCATTAATCAAAATAATGCTGAAAAAATACTGGAGTCCTTTGAAATGTATCTGAATATTTGGATTTTTTTGCTGTTTCTTTCCTCTCCTAGCAAAGTTTTACTGGTAACATTTGAAAACTTGTCCATACTTTAGACGGTATCTATTCCCACGTCTCCTTTGCAGCATGGACAGCACTGAACAAAAAGAGCTTGTAATCACATGCAACAAAGATATGTGTAAGCAAAAATAAACTTTGATGAGAGTGCATGAGGCAGTGAAAAGGTACCTGCAAGTCAACAGAACCAGATAGGAAAAATAAAATTAAAAGATGGGATGTTAAAGCTTATTTTACAGTCTATTTTTAAAAAGTTGCAGTATAGAGAAGCCCAGTTTCCTATAAAAGAAGACCTAATGTTAATCTTCAGAGTATTTAAGGAAGAGTACAGCTGGACAAGACAGAGCTATCCCACAGTTTCTGGTCCTTAAACGGACATTTTCCACTACCTCCTCCTCTTACTTTCCTCTCTGCTCCTAGCTTATTCCACATTTGTACTTTTGTGATTACAATAGTAAAAAACTAACCTCCACAAAAGTGTTTTCTGCCAGCTTAGTGAGCAGAATTGCCTCACAGAGGGGGCCAGCCAAGTGCCAGAGCCAGTCAAATGCTGAAAGCCAGTGGAGTAGGAGGAGACATGCAGCTAGGAGCAGAAGATAAATTTAGAAGCCTAAATTTAGACTTTTTTTTTTTAATTGCCTAGCATTTTGGTGCATGTAGTCACTCTGATTTGTAAGTAATACTTACTCTGTTTAAACCACCTACAGTAGAAGTTTGTATGATGGGAAGAGGAAGACAAAAAGGTGCAAAGGATCAGCTAATTTATTTTTGTAAACAAACTCGCTCAGCTTTAGCCAATGAAAAAAACCAGAGGCACACCCGCTCATTTTTGAACTATTTCTGTTGCTCTCCTGAAAGACTACAGAGTATGTGGTTGACAATGTGTTGTTTGAGATGATGAAGGTTGAAATCTACTAAAATGAATCTCTGCTTTTAAGTACTTATAAAAACTGTCATTTGCTGGGATCTGTCTAAAGCCACAGATTTGCTGTCCCGAATCATTTTACGATCCCTACAAATAACTCCTGGGTCCACAGAATGCACATTTCAAAAGAAGCGTGAAAGTGGTCCCAAGAATCTGTATGGTAAAATTTCAAAAGGTACCAACAGAAGCCCTCAAACACATGGCTGGAAGTAACATGTCCATGACAGTTAATAGTGTAAGTTCCATGTAGCAATGAGTAGTACTTACACATACACAACACACCTCAATGCTGACCTTTAAGGAGCTCAGTACATGCTCATTCTTCCATGCATTAAGTGCATGAGCAACACATTCTTGGGGGACTTACGCAGTAAGAATATGCTTAAACTCACCGCGCACACCAGAATTAATTTGCTAACAAGCACAAAGCTGATGATTGGGTTTCAGATTCACTTAGATTTAACAGCAATTTTTACCTTGGCTCTGTCGCATTCTAAAACCATTTAATGAATATCCTGTGGATTGGGTTTCCTTTAGTCTGATGCAAGTTCAATTTTGGTCTGTTTAGGGGTATTTAATCTGTTTATTCTTCAAGTTTTTTGAGTTGAGTTACATTTTCTAAGATGTATTTAAGTGGAAATATTGGTCAGACAAAAAAAACCAGGGCAAAACTCAGACTTAACAAAACTCAGTTTGACTTTGTTCTCACTGGCTAAAAGATACGTGATCTTAACTTGACAAATTAGCATCAGATAAAATCCTAGTGGAAACAAAGTCTTTTTTTAGGTTTTCTCTACTAGTGCTAGTGCTAGTGAATGCACAGTCCTGCATAAACATAACTTATCAGTGGCCATTTATGGAGGATCAGGGATGAGGCATAAAGTTTGTAGTGGTAATCTGTAGCAAGAAGAGAAGTAAAGTAAGGAGTCCAGACTTACATTTGGCTTCCATAGTAAAATTGAAGAAGTAATTTATAAAGTTATGAACCTTGCCAAAATGGACAAAAATATTTGTTTGGATGATTACAGTGAAGTTTGCTTCTGGTCACTTGCAAACACTTTAGAAGCATTGTCTAGCCTTATGACGATGTCCTAACTTGGATCTCTCGTACCAGCCTCTACATTATTATAAGTTTTCAGAATTCAAACAGTAAACTTCTATTTTGAAATCCCCAAATGGGCATTTTTTCCAATAGATCTTTTTCAAGGTTCTAAAATAAAACATCTTCATCTATACTTCCAGCATATGCCCAATAATTTGTTTCCTATGTATTTTTAGCTCTCACCTATTTTTTGTTCCTAAAGGCAATTTTATAATTAGCTCACATTTTATCAGTCCATTTTTTGGAGAAATGAATGTTGTCTCTGGTAGATTCAATTTGTGAGAGCTTAAAAGGCAGCCTAGGAACAACTGAAATCAGCTGTATCTTTTACATTCACACTCAATCCATTTTTTGATTAATGTGCAAGACGACCACTGCAAGTACCCATTCACCTGAAAGATGCTGTGTTAGTATTACAGAAAATAAAAGCACCATCAATATTTCTAATGATGACTAAACAGTACTACCATCTAATAACTGCTTTCTGGTTCATATTATCTTTATAGTGGTAATAAATTAGTTTCATATTGTGCAAATTTGAGTTATATTCCAAGGATGTCTTTATGTTTTTTTTTAATCTTCTATCAATTCTATATAAGTGGCTTAAAAACAAAGAAGTCGTGTATCAGGGCCATTAAGCTCCCAGAAGAAGGCAGACTGGTTTTGTTTGTTGCTTTGCAACATTGTCAGTAGTTTTAGGAGGTAATAGATTTAGTGTAGTTACCTCTACTCGTACTTGCACAAGACCTAAACCCGACAAAAGCCAAACAAAGAGCTGAAACAAAGCTAATCGAAGAGTTGAGATGATCAGGCTCCTTTGGATTACGACCTGCAAATGACAGTTGGTTTTGCTATGGTGCTGTATAGTTTGGAAATTAAGTCTAACTTAGTTCTCTCCCATATGTGCACTTAAAAAGCCAACTTCTAACAAAAAAGACTTTATCTGGAGATGTAGAGAAGGGCAGCAGCCTTTGTATGCTGATTGTCTCTGTGACAATGAAAGCAAAAAACCCCCTCCTCAGTAAGACAAGCAAGCTCTGAGAAGGGAAGTAGAAACGGAAATTAGAAATTTAAGCCTCGTGGTAATAGAACTGGACCCCACCATCACAGTTACTGGCATGTTTATGGGTATTACAGTGAAGAGTTTGTCTCTCCCTGTTCTTTTACAGCCTTATATTCTTTTACAGCCTTATAATTTTTATTTGCCTGTAAGGTTTTTACCCCAGTACATCCAATTGAAAAAAATCTACCTGACTCATCTGTTTGAGACTGTAGATAATAATCATGGACTGGGGGAGGGATAATTAGATTGTTTTGAGCGAGACAAAGACTATCACGTCTCCTGAGCCCCGTTGTCTTCCCAGACACTGACTGTCTCTGCCTAGCAGGGAACAGCAAAAAGGGCAGTAAAAGACCATTAAGGGGAGGCCACAGCCTGTAGTAGACGTGCTAACACCATTAACCTGATAAAGGAAGGCAAACAAGAAAGCCTTCCTTATGCTATCCCAGATAAGTCTGCCAAACAGCAAATTATTTCAGATACCAATGGGCACTTCTAACCACAATTTTAAGAGATCCATTGGATGTACTTTATTGGAGCCAAATTTTGGGTGTGGCTGTGCCCCTCTTGAGGACAAGAATACACTAGCGGGGTAATTTAGGGGTTCCCTTTTTATTTCCATATCCACTATGGCTGGCGCTTACCACCTACTACTCGTACCCCAAGGTATCACCAGGTTTAAAGGCTTTGACTGTCTTAGGCCCCTCATTTTCCAGCAAATTCATGCGCGTGTTGCTCTGTGCCCAGGGGTTTCACAGGAGCTGCGTGTCCCCAAGGCCTTCACCCACCCTCGGGGACCGCGGGGCGAGGGCTGCGGGTCCGTGGCTCCTCCAGTGAGGCCGGGGTGGGAAAAGGCGCCGTTTTCGTATGCGCTAAGCCTCCTCTCCATCTTGTGCCTGAGGAAAAGGGGAAGGATGGTTCCCAGTCCGGTAAGGGGCGAGGGGAAGCGGTCGTCCATTCCGCGCGGGGGCGGAGGCTCGCCGCCCTCCTCACCCGCAGGGCGCGGCGGCGGCGCCGAGGTAAAATCGGCGGGGTCGGACG
>NW_009260400.1:336190-356126 GCF_000687185.1 Egretta garzetta | reverse complement strand
TTTGTGTGTGATATAACTCCCCCTCAATACGCTTGGTTATCCTACAAGGGTTGTTGTAATGACGCGTGTGTGTATATATATATATGTATATATATATTTGCCTCAGGGGCAGCTCGTGCGGGTGACTCAGCCCTGACAGCCCCGTGAAGGAAGCGGCAGCCGGCGCGACAGCGGGAACCGAGGGGCCGGTTTCCTCACACCGTTCCTGTCGGCGACAGCCCGTCATGTCGTACACATCCCGACTTGAGGGTGGTTTGCTGAAGCCACTTATTTTATTTAGTTTGGCAGAAGGCGTGTGTGAGGGTTGGTGCTCGGGTTGGGTTATAACAGGATGTGGTGGTGGGTGCATGTGTTTGTAACAGCTCTGTTCACTAGCTATCGCAGGAAACTGAAGTGGGTTTAGTAACGCCCTCAGGAGAGCATGCCTTTGTTTACGGGCATTTGGTAGTGATTTTTATTGTTTCTGTGTTTTTTAAGTGACACATATTACATGCAGTCTGATCAGGTGTGACTGTTAAGTTATGGCTAAAGAGTACTCATGGCTATGGATTTGTAGGTAAGCATATGCCTTTTCCCTTTTTTGAGAGGTTTGTGCCCCAGCATAAAAAATAAGATAAATTATTTTAACAAACTCTATTATTGTCCCTTCTGTCTTTACCTGGGGCTTATTTTACAAATTTCATCAGATGTTCCTCTCATTGCAACTGCTTTGTGCGCTCCCAGCCTCACTTCTGTCTAAACCAAGACTGTCTACCACAAAGTTGTGAGCTTGCTTCTATTTTTTTCCCTTGGAAATACAAAAATAAATTAGAAGCATGAGGGATATAGTGGCATGTTGTTTTCCACTTGTAGCTAGAACAGTCTGCTAACTTTAAAGTTAGAATCTAAGTTGGTATTACTAAGGTGGATTTGTCTAGGATTGGTACCTGAGGAAATTTTGAAAAGTTTGTGAGACGTTGTAATTGAATATCTGTTTGTGAGCTGATGACAGGTCTTTCCCTCATTTAATGTTAATAGTCTTATTCAGGATTTGTCCGAACATGTGGATGGTATGTGATTTACTGCATATCTCTTGTGCAGCTGTGTCACAGGTGTATAGTCAGGACTTAGTGCTGTCACTGATACACTATCAAGTGAATAATTAACATAGTAACTTTTCTTTCATACCTTTTTACATGATAAACACATCTTGTGCTTTTAAAAAAGTGGATGTTACAGTCAATTCTCTTTGATCAAAGGTTTGTTTTGTTTTTTATACCGCTAAAGATGGTGTGTTTGTGTAGGTGCGCACAAAAGACTTGGTTGAGCAGATTAGATCTTTACATTGGGAATTGCTTTTGTTGCAAGGGCTTCCTGTCTGCTAACTGTATGTATAGCAAGGAAATGATTCTTCTCTCACCAGAAACAAGAAAAACACATACTAGACAACTCTAAGCCTCTCCCACTTAAATGTTCAGACTGTGAGATGCCTAAATATATACATTGCAAGGAATAGGCATTTCTAGGACTTACAACCTTTGCTCTGTTGGTGCTTAACTCTGTGAAGACTTTCATGCTGTTTGCCTGTGCAATCTTGACTCTTACCCGAAGGGCCAGTTGTTGTGTTTGGAAATAGGAGTTTTACATATGTGAATGTCATATGTGAATAGTCAAAGTACGTATGTAAAGCTATGTTACCAGAACTTTTTTTTATTGCAATCAAGACAACTGTGGAAGACAGAGGCAAGAACACTAGAAATCTTTGCTAATGAGCACGTATAAGAATGCAGCAAAACATAGTAAGCTTTTAGCAGTTTGGTATTTCACATTGGTCATTAACCTGCTTGTAGGTTCACCCCAAGTTAAACAAAAGACAGGTCAGCTGCTGTCCTGCTCAGTAGGAGAGAGGGGATCTTGGTGGATGGTTCTTCTTTCCCTTCTCTTAAAGGAGGGCCACTCTTGTAATGCGGCGTTAGTACTTTGGTAACTGCACATTAACCTTCATTAGCTCCTTTGGTACATGGCCAATGTGTGATAGGCCTTATCAGAATATGTATTTTTGGTGAGACAATGAAGTGATCCTTGTTTCAGGTCACTGTGTCCTGGTTTTGTATCAAAGCTTTCTGTATCAACAGCAGTGTCACTTCTGTAAAAAATCTTATGTGTATCAGCAAAAAGATTCCTCACAACTGCAACAATCAGCAAAAACAGGAGTTTAAGACTTTGTATTGCACAAGGGTGCATGATGAAGAAATCCATGTGTTAGCTTGTGTGAAGGCATAAGCCTGCAACTAACCATAGCAGTCCTGCGGCAAGGCTGGCAGCGTTAGAGATTGTTCTAACAGTGTTCTGAGCTGGAGTATTATAGGACTGTTGTGTTTTAGAAAATGTATACTACTGCTCTCTGGTTCTTCCAAGCCTGGCTTCTGTTTTCACAGAAATAATGGTCTTGTGACAGAATAATGGATTTTAATATATGTGGGGTTTTTTTTTTTAAATATTGCTAATGTTGACATAGCTCCAGTTTTCTCTAGTCTCTGCTCTTCTTTTGAAAGCTTTTTTTTTTTCCTCTAGCTGGTCAAAGCTGCTGAGTTTAGTTCCAGTTAAGATTAAGTGAACTGCTTGTAGGGAAGAACCTGCCAATAGTTTTATTTCTGTCATAGAGGTGGCGCAATAAGACATGCGACTCAGGCAAATAAACAATTCCTGCCCTGAAGGCTTTAAGGATATAAAACAAACAAGGCTAGAGAAGAGAATGAAATGCCAAGTCTTGAGTGAGCTGTTGCACACACCTTCATGCAAATTGTAGTTGTCAGCAGATACCTGAAGTTGGGAATAACAAAAGCAGGCATGGAGAGGAAGAAAGAGTATTGAGAGAAAAAATAAGCTAGATTGAGAGGATATTATGGTTGTTCTTTCCTGGGTAGGGTAGAGTAGGGCGAGAAACAGTCAAGGTCATCAGTAACAAAACTGTATAGAACTGCAGTCACGTGCTGCTAATTGAGGTGGAGGCATTTGAACAGTGACAGGGTCTGCAGTTACAGGTAATTAAATGTACCTCTGAACTTTGGACCATGAGATACATCACGGCGATTCTTAGTCCAAAACTGACAGTGTGTGAACAAATCAGATTTGATTTGAATGATTCAGTTAATTTGAATAAAATCAAATCATCACCATTCAGTCATGTTTGTGCAAGTCATACTTTGAAAGGTCTTCCAGGAAGAAATGGGAATAATGATTAGGATATGTGGAGTAAGAAATCACAAAGCTATGTAGTTACCACCAAAACGATGTTCTACATGCATGAGTCAATTCTTAACATATTGCTCAGTTTTTTCCTTTAGCTGGAAGGGTTGAGAATGAACATGGCATATTTTCAAACTGGCAGCTGGATGTCATAGTAATAGCTGTAGTGTTCTTATTTTTTCCACTGATATTTGTCCAGAGTAATTTACCTTCTGAAATATATTTACAACTACTGTCCTGTCAAAGTCAAAATAGAAATGAAGAGACTCAATTTGGAGTTGAATGTTCTTTCAATGGGTCACAAGTGTTCTTTAAATCCACTTCTTATGGTTAAATTAGTCATGCAGACATCTGCTTTGATTGTTTGTCCTGCTGTTTTAAACATTCATGCTTTCTGATGATTGCATCATATTTGCAATTGATTATTATAATAATTTATATTAGTTTACACAGTAATAACTGAACCTTCTCTTGTAAAGCAAACTAAATAATCTTACAAGGTCATAGGCTGCATGTCTTTTTGAAGACTTAGCTCTACTACACCAATAACAGAAAATAAGCCAGTATGTGGTTGCAAATGAATTTGGCACAAGATAGCAGGAAGAGTAAATAACAAGGAGGACTGGTGACAACTGGTGAGCTGAATTTGCTTTTGTTTTCCTTTGCACTTTTGGGCACACTCATCTGTAGAAACTATGTGAATCCCTCTCTTCTAATTAGGTTAATTTTGTTGGAGATGCCTCATTATAACACTCAAGCCTTTAAGTTCTGAAATAGCAGAGTTTAGTTTCTGGGTTGAAAATTTTTAGTCTAATTAGAAGTGTGAAATTTGATGGCTTGTCATGTATGTCTGGCACTAGATAAGGTGTTGACTCGCATATAAATGATAAAATGTATGTTCAGTAATTAACCATCTTTAAAGACTTTCTTTGAAATATTGAGGGGAAAATAAATCAGAAAGCATCTGACTAAACAGATTGAGGATCTCATTTTGCATTATTTAAAAGAACGCAGTCTCTATTTAAATGTGGAAAAAGCTAGAAGATTCATGAGTTGGAGATGAACGATGTAATGTGTACTCCATTTCAGTAGAAGTTACTTTTTTATTGATTGAAAATAATCTTTATCATTTTCACATCTTTAGAACTATTCTAGTTCAGGGACGTCGAGTTAGATTTTCTGTACTGTAGTATACAGGTATTGGCTTTAAAATAAAGGAAGAGTATGATTGTTAAGTTTCCCTCCAGAAAGGTGTGCCTCTAACTGCATGAGCAAAACCTTGTATGTTTGTATGGTACTATATGCGTAGCTATATATATAGTTGGGGTGACTGCATACTGACCTTTCAAAATCCCCATACTCAGGGTTTTTGTTCTTAGTTGACAACTTTATTGTTGGAATAACAAAACCATTTGTAAAACTAGTGTTACCCCCAAAAAGTGCAAAACTTTTTTCTTTTTTTTTTTTTTCCCTGCTAAATCAAATCAGCTGCTTTATTCTAATTGACCCAGACTTTTTAATTTTTCTGTTCTATAGTAAATGGCTGAAGTATACACTGAGGGTTTAATGAGGGACAGGGCAAATGAATGGTAGTGCATTCTGGTAATTATGTAGGGCCTCTTCTTTATGCAGCTGGTAACCTAGTAATCAAGGATACATTTGCAATTTAAGCTGGCTTCCATACATGACTGCTCCTTGAATAGATTATTTCTTACCTGAACTCCTATAAAATGGGCCTTATTCAGAATTACTGTTAATTACCAGTACATTCATGTGCTAATAAATGTTATTAGCAGTAACTGCTTTTGGAAGGCATAGGATAATTTCCTGGAGACTTGAGAAGAAGGTGATTCTTTTCCAAATGGTCAATTGTGAAGCAGAGGAAAATATTTAATTTCTGTGTTCTTAGGTACTGTTAAATACAGTTGCTAATGGAGGAATTTGGATTGAAACTACTGTGGGCTTTTTTTCATGTATAGCTTGCACTCTCAGATAACTCCAAGAAATGAGGCAGTGGAAACTGGGAACAGTTTTGTGGAGGGGGAAGGGAGCAAACTGTAGTAGCAGTTAAAAGTTGAGTTGGATCAAGGGGATTCTGGAGTAAGTATCTCTTCATATTGCCCTTGGCAAGAGTCCACACTGTTAATAAAATGTGCAACCCTCTTACTAGATCACTCATAACTTCTGTGTAACTTGTGTGTAAGTGCAATAATATGATTAACTTTTTTAGTTCTACAATAAATCTGTGTTCATGCTTAGAACTTCCAACTTGGTCTTACAGCACTTCCTTTTCTGTATCACCTTACTTTGCTTCTGTCTGTTCATTCTTCCCTTGGAACACTGGAATCCCTCAATCCCGTCCTTCCTGTGTTTTTAGGGTTTTTTTTGGTTTTGTTTTCTTTTTTTTTTCCCTAAAAGTAGATGTTCCTTTCTCAGCTTAAGTTATTTTGGAATTTGTCTCCTGCACTGTGTGTATTGGTTTTTCTGTTTATTTCAACTATGCATGGATTTACCTTTGTGTAAGAACACATATAAAGTAACAAAAGGGAATTTCTCAATTTACATTTGTAAATCATAGGGTAAAAGGTGTAAAGAAGATTTGGTAAGAAAGTTTTGGGATAAAAAATTTGATAACAATTTCAGCTGTCTATTTTTTGTTTTAGGTTGTGATTTGGAGTCGTGGAGAATCCACAGTCTTTCCACAATGGGAGAAAGGACAGATTGTGCAAAGTCGCGTAGTTCACTGGCTGAATACAGCCCCGTCAGTAAATCAGACAGGACAGATCCAAGTGACAGCTGTGAAATGCAGGATGGAAACCAAAATACAATGCAACTGAAGAAAGAAATATCTTTGATAAATGGGATAAGCCTTATAGTAGGCAACATGATTGGTTCAGGTATCTTTGTCTCTCCCAAAGGAGTTCTTCTCTACAGCAAATCTTATGGATTGTCTCTAATAATTTGGGCAATTGGAGGGATTTTTTCAGTCTTTGGAGCTCTCTGCTATGCTGAACTTGGAACCACTATTACCAAGTCAGGAGCCAGCTATGCATATATCTTGGAGTCTTTTGGGAGCTTCATTGCTTTTATTCGTTTGTGGACCTCACTCCTAATTGTTGAGCCAACTAGTCAGGCAATTATTGCCATCACCTTTGCTAACTACATAGTTCAACCTTTCTTCCCTTCTTGTGATCCTCCATATTTGGCTTGCCGTCTCATAGCAGCTGCTTGTGAATGTAAGTATTTCTTGAAATTTACTATGGTAATTTTTTATCCAGTGTTAAGCTTTTGTTAAAACAAATTCTACCAAGTCCCAGAGGTGTTCCATACTGAATCTGCAGCAGTTTGAGTTACAGTGTGGAAAAGAACAATTTCCAGCGTATGAATAACTTGCAGGCATTGAGTCAGTAAATTACCTTTTTTTTTCATTCAGAAGCAGAAGAAACTATTTAACTCTTCCAAGTTTATTTACATGGGGAAAAATGGGGAAGAAGTTTGTTTTACCTCAGAGATACTCAAGATACTCTTGGTGTGGTCTAAGAGTTGTTGCAGAATAGCTCTTATGCTATGAATTCTGCTGTAATCTATTTTACAATACCTTCTCAATGTAGACATGCTTAAGTAATTACTCTGGTAGGGTTTCAAAAGATTATTCAAGATTATTCTTTATGCTCATGATTAACAGTAACATCAAAAAGTTGTACCTGTTGTAAAGCTTTTTTGAAAAGCAGAAATTTTGCATGTAAAACATTTAAATGTTTGTAGTTAGATAGCTAGCTCTGTTAGTCAACATGAGCAACTGTCTATGTGCTTCAAATCAGGACTGTTCTGCTGTACCAAGAGAATGAAACTGTGTGATTGTATTGTGTGTGTCTTCCAAAAAATCTGTCGGCTTACTCCGTTCCGTTCCGTCCATCTCCCTCCTCCCTTCCAAATGTGTGTCTGCATTTTGTTTTGACAACTTCAGGAAACAAATGGAAGGACCTGTAGTGTCATGTTCACATATCTTAAACAGATACTGTCCCAAGGTGTCCTGGCACAGATTCAGGAGTGTGGGGGAATCTGCTCTTCTGTTTGAGGTATCTCACATCTGAGGGGAGTTAACCCTTATAAGAAGCAGTTTGTCAAAAAGCAAGAAATTAAGACAAAGTGATTAAATTAAAATGATTATATAGTCAATGTAGAAAGACAATGTGATGTCCTCTACACTTGCTGCTGAAGAGAGGGGATTTAGCACAGTTTTCTTTAGTGGAGACATGTGAGAGCAAGATCACTCTCACGTAGGTGGAACAACTTACTTTAATGGTCCATTATATGGTGTAAATGCTTGTTCTGCCCTGCTCTATGTGTCAGCACTGGGACTCTCACCCCTGTTCTGCAACTTCATAGAATCATAGAATGTTTTGGGTTGGAAGGGACCCCTAGAGGTCATCTAGTCCAACCCCTATTAGCTGTTCCTGTTAAAGCCTACACTTCTCCCTGGCCTGGCAGGGCTGATGATGTGTGTCAAATCCTTAGCTCTGGATACAATTAATACTTTATTAATGAAGTTGCTGGGAGTGGAAGTCTGAACGTTGGTTAGGTACAGATTGTATGTGAGAATGGGTGTGTTTGTGGGGATTCTTTTTGTTTTATTTTAATCTAGTAATAAAAATACTAGATCTACTGTGAGATCAGTCTTAGTGATATACAGCATTACTTTGTCAGTCATTTTGGCAGTGGCATCTGGTGCTACAGAACTAAATTTGACAGTTCTCAGGAATTTTAAGTAGCTAAACGATAACTAAGTTGAAGAAAACATGAGAGAGTAATTTTAGTAAAAGAAAGGGGGGGGAATGTGGCTTATTCAGATTCTTGATTATCTTGCGTTTCTTTTTTTTTCCTTTTAGGATATCAGAGACAGGGTAGCATTTAATCTCAAGTAGAGACCAAGCCCTAACTCACTAAAATAAGGAGTTAATAATAATTACTCCCAATGAAAGTTGTTTAAAAAAAATAAAAATTAATGGCCGAAATAAACCCCGTGAGCAAATACTCCGTAGATAATAGCGACATTAATACAGAAAAGCAGAGACCAGGCAGAGTTGTTTTTTTCCTGAGGGCTCTTCGGGAGCTGCAGCAGTCCTGACTTTTGAAATTTGATCCAACTGTTTTTTCCCCTCATCTTGCCAAGCTCAGTGGAATCTTGTTGAGCTATTCCACTGTCTAGTATACTAGTGCCATGCTTCTGCGATCATTACCTTTCTTTTGTTATTTTTTAAAAAGTATTACTTTTCTATTTGGTAACTGTGCTAAGTACTTTTTTATCTTAATAGTATCACATTATTCTTAGATTATGGGAAAGGAAATAATTCACCACATATTTTCATTTAATTTTAATTTGCTATTACCTTACTCCTTAAACAAGTCAAGTTTAGTTTTTAGTTATACGTATACTTAAAATGCATAGTACAGGAGAATTGTTTGGTGATTAAAAAGTACAGTAGAATATAACCACTTTTTAACTAGAGAAAAAAGATTTAGCGAAAATATTTGAACTTCTGGGTTGGAATTAATAATGATAATCTAGATAAGAAAAATATGCAGTGAATTAGTATTTTGCTCAGTAAAGAATACTGAAGATACTGAACCCTATTCAATATTCAGCATTTGAGTTCAGGCAGAAGTTGTCTGGCTCTCCCCTTGAGCCATGAGAAGAACGTATTTCAACAACAGCTTGAAAAGTGTTTATTGGGGAAGTCAGTCATATGAGTAGGTTTAGTCAGCCACTGTTACTAAAATATTTGTGAAATCTCAGGCTCACTTCAGGTTCCATTACAATGTTGTGAAATAGGTCTGACAGATTTATTTTGGGTTAGAGGGAAATATATTAGTATGCTACTTACTTACTACCAGTTCTTAAAAATCCAGATTAATGTTGCATTAGCTATAAACATCCATTATTTGTTTAGATCTGTTCCAACCTCACTTAGTAATGCACTTTAATACAACTGGAAAAGAGCATTGAGTTGCCTGTGACCATATTCAGTATTGCAAATACTCCATGGATGTTGAACTCAGACTAACAAGGAAGAGGAAGAAAACTTTTCATGGACTATTTTAGTATGTTTACTTAAAGGAATTTCTAGATAATCTTTCCTTTATCAGAACAATGTTGATACATTGAAATTAATTAGGTAATGGTTTCTTTAGCTTCAGGAGAGTTGCAGAGTGCAGCTGATGAGGGGTAACTAGGAAAATAGACGTGTAATCAGAGGAGGGGAAGGTCTTTCCATTTTTTTCAAACACTGTGTTTAGAACATCTGTTTCCTACTGTTTTGCTTAAAGGAGTGTGTTTTCAGTACCAGTGTATTTTGCTTAGTTTAACCCAAGTATTAGTATAACAGGTAAGTGCATACTTAGATTATAATTTAAAATCTTTGAAAAAGTGAATTAAACTGAATATTGTTCAAATAGTCTTTTTGTTTTTCTTTCCCCCCCCAGGTCTTCTAACATTTATAAATTGTGCCTACGTTAAATGGGGAACACGTGTGCAGGATATATTTACTTACGCTAAAGTCACTGCACTTATTGTCATCATCATAACTGGACTTGTTAAAATATGCCAGGGTAAGCTTGTAAAATTACAGCAAAGGTTTGTATTTATTAGTTAAACTGAATAACTGGTCTAAAGACTGTAAAGTACCTCTACATGTGTTATCAAGTCCCCCAGTACAAGCATAATATAGCCACTTTGAAAACATCAATAATACCAATATTAGGCATTATCATGATACTATATCATAAGGAGCTATCCTATCTCAGTTGACTTTGGCCTGGGTAAAAGAAGGTAACTGATTGCTCAGCAATGTTGTTAATTTACAGCCTACAGTATGTAATAATAAAGGAAACGAAAACAGCAAAATACAGTGGGAGTGGAGAAAGCTGTACGTTTCTGTAAGGAACATACTACTTTACAGTGAGATCAACTGATTTGTTTTTTTTACAAAATTAATTTTGTGCAAGTCTGAAAGTGAACTTAAAGTAAAAATAGAACACCTAAGTAGGTCTGTGAAACAGCAACTCTTTTTTTTTTTTTTTTTTTTTTCTCAAATCCTGAGTTCTAGTATTGCTGTTGAGAGTTTAGAAAGAAGAGAGGGGATTTAGCACAGTTTTCTTTAGTGGAGACATGTGAGAGCAAGATCACTCTCACGTAGGTGGAACAACTTACTTTAATGGTCCATTATATGGTGTAAATGCTTGTTCTGCCCTGCTCTATGTGTCAGCACTGGGACTCTCACCCCTGTTCTGCAACTTCATAGAATCATAGAATGTTTTGGGTTGGAAGGGACCCCTAGAGGTCATCTAGTCCAACCCCTATTAGCTGTTCCTGTTAAAGCCTACACTTCTCCCTGGCCTGGCAGGGCTGATGATGTGTGTCAAATCCTTAGCTCTGGATACAATTAATACTTTATTAATGAAGTTGCTGGGAGTGGAAGTCTGAACGTTGGTTAGGTACAGATTGTATGTGAGAATGGGTGTGTTTGTGGGGATTCTTTTTGTTTTATTTTAATCTAGTAATAAAAATACTAGATCTACTGTGAGATCAGTCTTAGTGATATACAGCATTACTTTGTCAGTCATTTTGGCAGTGGCATCTGGTGCTACAGAACTAAATTTGACAGTTCTCAGGAATTTTAAGTAGCTAAACGATAACTAAGTTGAAGAAAACATGAGAGAGTAATTTTAGTAAAAGAAAGGGGGGGGAATGTGGCTTATTCAGATTCTTGATTATCTTGCGTTTCTTTTTTTTTCCTTTTAGGATATCAGAGACAGGGTAGCATTTAATCTCAAGTAGAGACCAAGCCCTAACTCACTAAAATAAGGAGTTAATAATAATTACTCCCAATGAAAGTTGTTTAAAAAAAATAAAAATTAATGGCCGAAATAAACCCCGTGAGCAAATACTCCGTAGATAATAGCGACATTAATACAGAAAAGCAGAGACCAGGCAGAGTTGTTTTTTTCCTGAGGGCTCTTCGGGAGCTGCAGCAGTCCTGACTTTTGAAATTTGATCCAACTGTTTTTTCCCCTCATCTTGCCAAGCTCAGTGGAATCTTGTTGAGCTATTCCACTGTCTAGTATACTAGTGCCATGCTTCTGCGATCATTACCTTTCTTTTGTTATTTTTTAAAAAGTATTACTTTTCTATTTGGTAACTGTGCTAAGTACTTTTTTATCTTAATAGTATCACATTATTCTTAGATTATGGGAAAGGAAATAATTCACCACATATTTTCATTTAATTTTAATTTGCTATTACCTTACTCCTTAAACAAGTCAAGTTTAGTTTTTAGTTATACGTATACTTAAAATGCATAGTACAGGAGAATTGTTTGGTGATTAAAAAGTACAGTAGAATATAACCACTTTTTAACTAGAGAAAAAAGATTTAGCGAAAATATTTGAACTTCTGGGTTGGAATTAATAATGATAATCTAGATAAGAAAAATATGCAGTGAATTAGTATTTTGCTCAGTAAAGAATACTGAAGATACTGAACCCTATTCAATATTCAGCATTTGAGTTCAGGCAGAAGTTGTCTGGCTCTCCCCTTGAGCCATGAGAAGAACGTATTTCAACAACAGCTTGAAAAGTGTTTATTGGGGAAGTCAGTCATATGAGTAGGTTTAGTCAGCCACTGTTACTAAAATATTTGTGAAATCTCAGGCTCACTTCAGGTTCCATTACAATGTTGTGAAATAGGTCTGACACAGATTTATTTTGGGTTAGAGGGAAATATATTAGTATGCTACTTACTTACTACCAGTTCTTAAAAATCCAGATTAATGTTGCATTAGCTATAAACATCCATTATTTGTTTAGATCTGTTCCAACCTCACTTAGTAATGCACTTTAATACAACTGGAAAAGAGCATTGAGTTGCCTGTGACCATATTCAGTATTGCAAATACTCCATGGATGTTGAACTCAGACTAACAAGGAAGAGGAAGAAAACTTTTCATGGACTATTTTAGTATGTTTACTTAAAGGAATTTCTAGATAATCTTTCCTTTATCAGAACAATGTTGATACATTGAAATTAATTAGGTAATGGTTTCTTTAGCTTCAGGAGAGTTGCAGAGTGCAGCTGATGAGGGGTAACTAGGAAAATAGACGTGTAATCAGAGGAGGGGAAGGTCTTTCCATTTTTTTCAAACACTGTGTTTAGAACATCTGTTTCCTACTGTTTTGCTTAAAGGAGTGTGTTTTCAGTACCAGTGTATTTTGCTTAGTTTAACCCAAGTATTAGTATAACAGGTAAGTGCATACTTAGATTATAATTTAAAATCTTTGAAAAAGTGAATTAAACTGAATATTGTTCAAATAGTCTTTTTGTTTTTCTTTCCCCCCCCAGGTCTTCTAACATTTATAAATTGTGCCTACGTTAAATGGGGAACACGTGTGCAGGATATATTTACTTACGCTAAAGTCACTGCACTTATTGTCATCATCATAACTGGACTTGTTAAAATATGCCAGGGTAAGCTTGTAAAATTACAGCAAAGGTTTGTATTTATTAGTTAAACTGAATAACTGGTCTAAAGACTGTAAAGTACCTCTACATGTGTTATCAAGTCCCCCAGTACAAGCATAATATAGCCACTTTGAAAACATCAATAATACCAATATTAGGCATTATCATGATACTATATCATAAGGAGCTATCCTATCTCAGTTGACTTTGGCCTGGGTAAAAGAAGGTAACTGATTGCTCAGCAATGTTGTTAATTTACAGCCTACAGTATGTAATAATAAAGGAAACGAAAACAGCAAAATACAGTGGGAGTGGAGAAAGCTGTACGTTTCTGTAAGGAACATACTACTTTACAGTGAGATCAACTGATTTGTTTTTTTTACAAAATTAATTTTGTGCAAGTCTGAAAGTGAACTTAAAGTAAAAATAGAACACCTAAGTAGGTCTGTGAAACAGCAACTCTTTTTTTTTTTTTTTTTTCTCAAATCCTGAGTTCTAGTATTGCTGTTGAGAGTTTAGAAAGTTGCTGAATTTATTTTTTTTTTTTTCAAATTTGTGTGTATGTTGGGCATTGTGCCTTCAAGTTAGAGGAATTCTGAACTTAGTTTTGTTCTTATCCCTTCCTTTGGGGAGAATTTATTGGTGTGTTGGCTTAAAAAAAATTACCCTGCTTTCAAAGCTGTCATAAAGGTCTTTCCCTGGCAATCTGGCAATTTGTGTCCTTTGCTCTAACTGGTTATTGTTGAAAGTCCATGATCAAGATGATTATTGTGACCGGAAGAAGAACATGCATATGTGAGCACTGTGCTGGAGCGATTAATCCTTAGCACATCTGCCCCTCCCTTGTTTTGTAGGTAGTGAGTTTGTTCGCTACTGACTTCCTTGACATTGTCTGTGTTTCTAACACAGCAGTTACTCTGCCCAAGTCTGATTAGGATAAAAAAGAAGTGAAGATATTTGAGAGGCCTCAAATGTTTGCCTGGCCAATTTTGATGAAGTCTGAACATTTCAGGATGCATAGTACAGGGCATGTTTTGGAGTTACAGAGTTACTTGCTTTTCTGTATTTGGTGTTTTTGTGTGTGTCTGTGTATGTAAACTGTCTAAATATATAGAACTGCCATTGATGAGCTTGTCTTAACTTGATTAAAGTCAAAAGATGGCACAAGTTCTCAGAAATACTGGTGCAAAAAACCCATATACTTTTTCTCTTAGCTTGGGAAAATTTTATCTCAATTACATAATAGTTTATGTTCAGTTAATTGTTCTCAGTTTTCTATTTTTAACATCTATTTAGGGTTTTTTTTGTCATGATAATCTCAAATCAACTGTAATCTTTGTTTTCTGCATAGGCTAAATGATCGAAAATTTAAAGGGATATAGAAAGAGTACATTATTTTATAAATGTGTTATAAAAAATACCCTTAGCCTGAGTGCTGTCCTTGCCAGTTGTTTGTAACTTAGTCTGAACTTTTTGTGCCATTGTGGACAAATCAGGTGTTTAATTGTAGAACAGTATAGTAACAGAGCATAATTTTTAGTAGTTTAAATGCCATGCTTATTCTCATGGCTGAAGCACAGCATAGAATTGGAATAAGGGCTTAATAAGCAACTTTGAAAGAGTGAGGGTATCTGAGATTTTTGTATTTGTGTGCCAAACTGAAAAAAATTACTTGCTGTATTTTATTATTCAGTACTTCATTGAATCTCTTCCACACACAGGATATTCATTGCACTTCGAGAACTCTTTCGAGGGATCCTCTTTTGATATTGGAGACATTTCCCTCGCACTCTATTCTGCCTTGTTCTCTTACTCAGGTTGGGATACGCTCAATTTTGTAACGGAAGAGATCAAGAACCCAGAAAGGTAAACTATTTGAGCTTTCTAAACCTGGATAGGTCCCAAGTTGCTTGTTTTGTGACTGTCTTTCACTGATGAGTTCTGAGCTTATACAGAAATGAGAAGAACTGCTCTGTACTTAGACACTAACAAAGATTTGCTAGTTTTAAACTCCATTAAAAATAATAATAAAAAGGTAAGAATAAATAAGCCTAGACGATTGCAGGATGCTGTATTCAGTGCTTGATAACCTTTCAGTTCAAGATGTTGCTACTGTTTATTACAATAGGTGTTCATATTGCAGTGAAACAGTTACATCAGTGTAGTCTGTGCTGTGTTTCTGTGCAATAATTCTGATTTCCTATTTAAGAATGTTATCTTTTTCCATGAATTTATGCTCTAAAAGTGTGACTGACTAATCTTGTTCAGCTGTGAGTCTGTAAGCAGACACCTTTATCTTTAAAGTAGAATCCCATTTGACCATTTTTACTTCCTATTATAAACAACAGCTCAGATTGCTACCAGTGAAAGATAAAGAATGGAAGAGATTATTTTTTTCAATTCTCCCAACTGATGTTGACTTTTGCAGTTTGTTCTGTTACCCCTGAGTTCTATGCTGTGCATTTACTTAACCAGGAAAGTTATCTATTAAAAAGATAAAATAGCAGATAAGTATTTTAACTCTAAAAATAGTTAATCTTAGTCAGACTGAATTGCAGGTTGACAGTGTTTCCTTAATTTGTCTTGCAAAGATTTGTTATACATACTCAAAAGAGATGTACGTTTTGTGATTCCATCAGTCATTTTGTCCTTCAAATTGTTTTGTTTTTTTTCTGTTCCCCTTTTGAGTGCCTTTGCAATGCCTTTTCATCTTTTCAAAGTTATTGTTCTGTGTTATCAGTTGGATAACTCTTGTATTAGATGTATTGTTTTGAAAAATAATTTTTCTCACAGGATATTCAGCTGATGAAAATGTCTTTAGATTCATTTGGTCTTAATAGGTGCCTAATACAAGCTTTGTCCTTGGTAACAGTTGTAGCTGATAAAGTGAACTTCAAATTTCAGCTTTCAATATTTACAGTTCTTGGGAATAATGAGATGTTCCAAACTTCTATAACATTACTCCAAGAATTACATATTTTTCATATTCACTTGATTCATAGTACCCTCCAGAAGTTAAATTTTAAATAGTCCCTTGGCTTTAATCTTGGGTGATGCAAAGTCCTTAAAATGTCATTTCAGCTTTTTGTTACAGTATGTAACGTTTCTGAATTAACTTCAGTGGTTTTCTAATTCTATTTCTTCCCTGTGCTGAGGTTCACAGGTCTCTTACTGTGAGTGTGCAACCTGGAAGTAGAGTCAGAACTTCCAGTTACTAATTTACTTATTTATATGGGGGGTGTGTGGTGTATGTTTGTTTTTCTGCTTCCACAGCATCAGACAAACCTAGCTGGAGTTCTGGGCCTCAGGAGATTTTTGAGGAAACTTCCAAAGTGCATTTCATTTTTCTGTTTTGTTGGGTTTTTGTTGTTTTGTTGTTTGTGTTCATGCTTATCCATGTCACCATGCTGTGTTTGATTTCAAACTGGGCAAATGCGAGAGTAACACTCTCAGTTCTGCTTTCCCTTTTGAGACATTTGAATATCACTGCAAGCTTTGAGGAAGGAATAAGGCTGAGAAAAGCCAAAGCCTAAAATTAAAAGTTTGCTCCTGCTTCTGCTCTGCAGTCTCTCCCTGTGGAGCTGCAGACTTGGGGCTGTGAGTTTCTCAGCTTTAAAATCAGTCTTATCTGTTTACCTCTAGAGTCACTCTTGCAGTGTTTTCATGTTACTCTAGAATCTTTTTATTACTTTCTAGATGTGTGTTTGCTAGTAAGATATACTGCATCCAGAGATTCACAGTTGTGCAGCAATTTTGGATCTGCCCTCTGCATCTCTGCTTTCTGCAGTTACCAGCCCAATTACTTTGTTTTCTGCAGTGATGAGTGCAGATAGAGAAGATGAGGGGTTTGGTTTGGTTTAGTAGATATCCCTGCATCAGTTCTAGAACTAGGTGCTAGAAGAACAGCAGCATACCCCAGGGAGAATGAGTGCAGTATGAACCCTTTGGGTTCTAGTTGTGGTAATTAGCAGGGCCAGTTGGAAATATTTTAGAGCATGTAAATTTGAAGGCTGTTATTACTGATCTGGAAACCTTGAAGTTAGGGTACTTGAAAAGCAGTTGCATAGAATCCCTTTTTACATATAATGTAAGTTTTAAGTTATTGGAAAAATTTCTATTTTTTCCAGTATTCTATATTAGAATTTCTAGTTTAAAAAAAAAAACAACAAACAAACAACAAGCTCTTCCAGAGATACCTATTTTGAAAACTTTATTCTGTCTTCATACCTTTTATCTCTAAGGTAAAGGATGCAAATAAAGAAGTTTATTCTGTTATTAATGGAATTTTTTTTCCTGGGTTGTGGGTTTTGGGGTTTTTTTTGTCTTACAGGAACTTGCCACTGGCTATTGCAGTGTCTATGCCAATTGTGACTGTTATCTATATTATGACCAACATAGCTTACTATACAGTGCTGGATGTTGGAGCTGTTCTTTCTAGTGATGCTGTGGCAGTGGTAAGTTGACCATGTGGTATTTTGCTGTATTATTCACTTTTCACCTTTTAGGGATGCATTTCCTTTTGAGGAACAAAACAGGAAAAATCCCTAGGTTATTATAGTACTTCACTGAATACAGGAGGACAGAACAACTCATCATGAATAATTTAATCTTAAATAGAAAAGTAGGTAATGAAATCAGGTATAGCAATAATATGTTATCAAATTTATTAAACAAGCACAGATACATCTTGCTAATGTATTTTGCAAATACGTTAATTAGACTTCTGCACTTTGAGCTGATTGTTAGTTAAACTCATTAGTACATACTTGTCTTCTCTGTTCCTTCATGCTGCAGTATTTAGAAAGCTGGAGCGCAGTACGCACTGAGCTACATTCTATTGAGCTAATAATTGGTGCAACGTCTATCTGTAAATGGATGTGTTGCAACTCAGCTATGACAAGTTTAGCTTTCTATCTCCTTTTTAAGAAGTTAATCACTGTCTTCCCAGCATTGTATTAATTCCAACAACTTTTAATATTTTTGAAATTCGTTATTTTTGTATATGGATGGAAGTTTGAATCCAATTAAAATACATAAGCTTCTTAAAGTAAAAGCTGGTCAAAACATGTTTTATACTTAAAGCTAATCATTAAACAAAAGTGAAGGGTTTTTTTTTTTTTTGCCCTGTAGCTAGTGAATTAATTGGATAGTTCTGGTTACTATATCCTTTAGACTTGAGACTTGGAAAATTTAATCTTCTTTTTGGTTATTTAAAATGGAGGAAAATAAATAGCTTTCCTCCCTTTTAGATTCTCAATTGGCTTCTAAAATGTAAGTAGTTAGACAATGGACAGAGAGTTTTAAATACAGCAATGTGAAGGAAGTATTCACTCTGTTCCCTCAGAGGATTACTATGATTAAAAACTGGCTTAGCAAATCAGCAAACTCTTGTTTCAGGTATTTAGGCAGATGGTTCTGCAAAAACACTCACGACTTTCTTTTAAACTTGAGAAATACTTACATTTAATGTAAGCTTTCAGAATAGTTTATGGTAAACATGGGATGTAACTTGTAATTTCAAATGTAATTATGCAGATGCTTATTTCAAAATTTAAAGTAAATATATTTTAATTCTTTGCCTCTTTTTAGCTGGAATATGGAAATAGAAAGTTGTCATAAACTATATTGTGAAAAACTTGGTAAAACACTTCAGAATGAAACAAACCAAGACAAGGACAGGAAATACTTAATTTTGAATCAGCATATACTAAGGGGTAATAAAATCTCCAGGAATATTTATTTCTGTTGTATCCCATATAAAGTACCTCCTGGTGAACCATAATAGAATTTTAATTCTTGTCTAGAATTAATTAATCCAGACAAAAATTAAAAGCCAGTACACAGTCCACTGTCCATCATGACCTTTGTAAAGCAATAGACTATTGTTTTTTTCTAACAAAGACTTGGAAAATACACTCCTTTGACAGCAGTAAAATTCTGCAATCCAGCCAATCCTCTAAGAGTATTCTGTGCCTACTACACTGCTCCTGGCCTTTGTCATCACAGAGGTTTATACAGCGGTTTAGTGAATGAGATCAGAAAACTGATCCACCCTGGGAGACTGGGGGAATGATTGACTGTGGGCCCATCCAGTCTATGTTGCTGTACACAGCAGGTGGTAGCACTGAAGTGGCAGTGGGTGGCCACGTAAAGGAGGGACGATGGATGCCTGAACCTTACTACACGTGTGAAACCCAGGCCTAAATTTTTGTGATTTTATATATGCTTCATTTGGTTGTTCTTTGACATTGTTCTTGACCAAAAGTGAGTATATATTTATTTTTTTGTGTGTGTATGCAACTATGTATATACACGTGCTGTGTAATTTTACATGAAATACTCAGAACTGGACATATCCGGTCTTCTTCTCTAGTACAGGATGCATCTGGACATGGAGGAGAAAAAAGGAAGACTTAAGAGTGATATAAATCCTTATTCGGTCTGTTTGCATGCAGAGGTATTGGGTGACCAGGATAAGAACGAAAAAATATGTTTGTGTTTTCCAAAGTTATTAGGGGATTTACTTCTTATACTAGTTTTATTGAAACTTAACCAAATGAGTGACTTTGGAAGTCTAGAGCTGTGCTTTTTTGCCAGACCTCAGGATTGCCAAATACTTGCACTTAAAATTTTAACTAGTGTTCTGTCTAAAGGCATTTTTGCTGAGATGTCTCATCAGCTGGCAAACAATGATCTTCTGATTGCCACTACCTACATCCCTCTTAGAATGACAAGGTGAAAGTGCAGCTGAAGTTTAATACTTAACGCATGACTCAGTAAAAATTCCTTTTCATTGCTGATATGAATTTAATTGCCCAGTTTTATAAAATCAACTTTAAACTTGATCTACTAATACATTACCAAGTAGTGTGGACCTCTGGAAGGATGTCTGTAGAGTGCATTGGTTGACACTGAGGACCTGACATGCACACTGTACAGCCTTCAGGGGTATTTTGGTTTGGACTACCTCTAGTGAGGTCCTGTGGATTGGATGCTTATGTGTGGTTGGATTGCAGTTGGATGGCTCTTGAAGGGCATGTTCCAGCCTGTTGTAAAAAGGAGGCTTCCTTTACCTCCAGTGCTAAAATGTGAACCAAAAAGTAGTAAGTAGCGATAATTGGGAGAGTTGCTTCAAAAGTGCACTTGAGATCCAAATTAAAAGACTCATAATGCACCCATAGCTTTCTAGTG
>NW_009260400.1:333796-336162 GCF_000687185.1 Egretta garzetta | reverse complement strand
GAGGGGAGGGGGGAGAGATAATGACTATAATGGTCTGTATTTGAAAACCCTCCTATATACAGAAATGTAAAAATCTTCATGGTGAAATTTCTCTGGGTGGTCGAAGGGAATTTTATCCTCAGTGGAATCTTTAAGAAGACGTAGGGCATTGTGTCAGTGGATGAATGAAAAAAGGAAGTGAGTTAAGCCATTCAAAAAATAAATCTGATGAAAATAAGTCACTTTGATCTGCTCACATATTCATGTGATACATGATACAGATTGCTGTAGTTTCCTTATTGCCCTCTATGTAGTTGTAGGGTGAAAATTGCAATAATGATTTTTTTAAAGAAACATGGTAGTTATATTGCTGCATTTTAGAGCCTTTTGTGCAGTAAAGCAGCAGTTAAATTTAATCTTTCCTTGTTGCTATTTTGGGAAGGAATGGAGTGGCTTTCTCCTATTCATTTTGGTCAAGAGGCTTGGAGCTGGAAAGGGGTGGGAGAGCTATTTCTATTTTCTAAATGATGTGAGTAGAAGTTATAAGTAAAAGAAATACTCGTAATGTGTATCTTTGCACATCACATTGCATACTGGCTTTTTTGGTGGCTGGGAGGTGAAAGAAGTCTTAACCAAGGGATAATGTTGAACAATATGATAATGTCCTTCTTTTACTTCAGTATTAGCTTCATTGTGTTATAATCCCAGTGTTGGGGCTAAGAAACTCATTTTTTAAGCTCTTTTTTGTTGAAGTAATTTGAGTAGTACAGCAACAGCTAGCTAAAAAGTTCTGCAAATGCTCTGCAGATGGTTGCTTATCATGTAAAAATCACTTCTGTGTCAAAGACTCCTGTCAGAGTTTCACAGTTGACTTCTGGTTTACCTCCTTATACAGACAATCACACCAGTGACCAGTGCTAAGTTTTATGCATATGAAGCAGTTACTCTGCAGCACAAGCACACTTAAAATAAATAAATTAAAGCAGAAATTTTATCTCACCTTCCCCTGGCACTGAACAACTATTATTTTGCATCCGAGAGAGCCATTGTATTTTTTGTTTGTGAAGAGGGGAGCTGGCTCTCGCAAGCACTTTTTGGGCTGCTTCATCTTCCAACAGGAAAGAACATACTAGCTGCCAGTGCATAGCTTGTTACCTGCTTCCTGTGTTTGGTCATGTCTGGGTTTTTTTGATCGAGTTCATACAATAGGTGATATTTGGCAGCTTAGTTCTTTACTTTGAAAAGCTAAAAATCATTGCTGGTTGAAGCAAACGGTTGTCCTTCATAGCTGGCCATCATCTTTCTTGGAGCTGTACAGCTTTGTCTATAGATTGGGGATAAAGATGACAACTTCAGCTGCATCTTTGAATACCATCTTGCGAGTCCAGCATTGATCAGTCCAATTTACCCTGGTGCACTCATATTCTAGAGCAGACTTGCTTTGCTTTACTGTGCCCTCTCCCTCAATAAAATAGGAATGTGGGAGGCTGTTTGTCAACCATTTTATTCTACTTTGGTGTATAATTTAAAAAATGATGAGTCTCTCTCTTCTAACCGAATTCAGACAGGAATTCTTAAGTTAATCTTAGACCTTTTGAGTATTACTTCTCTTCCTTCATTTGGCCAGTCAGTGGCTTCTTTTCTGAAGAGGAAAATCTGCATGTCTTTGGCTGCCAGTGGCACCTCCCAGTAAGGTTCCTTTGGATGAAATTGCACATTCTGTACCTTATAATGGAAGAACTCTTCATTAGGGACAGGCATGGCTTTTAGAAGAGAGCTGTTTAATAAGTCATTTGCCTTCCTTCTTGGAACTAGCTGTGATTCACTACCAATGCAGCCCTCCTGTTGCCAGTTATGTAGAAGTTCTTTGGCTTTGGAGGCCAAGCTGAAAAGTTAAGCCAGAACTTGAAAGTGTGCTACCTAATGTTTTCAATATGAGAAAGATAAGAGACTTCGGAAAACACTGAACCCTTATTCTACAGCTCGCTATTAAAAATGCTAAGAACAGGATAAACGCCTAAGAAGACTTAGATGAAATATCTTTAGCACCTCCATGAAGACATAAACAAAACTGTTTTACTGTTGGAGCTGGCATCTGTAATTTTAATGAAGGCCATGCAGAAGAGATGTTACGTGCAGTAGGCATGCAATATATTAATGCAGCAGAGTAGTACTGGTTTCTTTTACCATAAGATTGTATTGAGTGACCTAAAGGTGAAGAGGGAATTTCATGCTGGACCTTGCACTGCACTGGAACCTTTTTCTCCAAGAAAAAGTGTTGCTAGTAATACAAGGAGAGAGTTACGTCTTTTTGGGTAGAATCAATCAAGAGTATGGTGGTTGAAACAAGAATTACAGGAAGCCTGAACACTTAAATTGCTTTATTT
>NW_009260400.1:317627-333738 GCF_000687185.1 Egretta garzetta | reverse complement strand
TATGTGATGTTAAATCTAATTTGGTCAAACTGAACAGATGTCATACAGCATCTTGATAAATGTAATCTATGGCAGTAGAAGAAATCAGTGGCTTTTTTGCATGTGTGGCTTCCTGATTGCCCTAAATCATAGTTTTTTTGTTTCCTTTAGGAAGTAGCTCTTTAAAGGCCTGAGAAGCTAAAAATTGAGAAAGCAGCCTGTAGTTCTGACTGCCAAATCTTCCTGCAACATGGGAACATATTTATACTCTGCCTCAAGAGAAAAGTCAAAGTAGAATTAATTGCACTTCCAAGATACTAATCAGATTTTTCATATATATTAATCTCTTTACTGCTCTATATGACTTTCAGGGTAAGAATGCTACAGAACTGAGCCTGGAAAAGCTCGCATGTGATAGGATCTTGAAACGAACTACATAAAGAGGCTCTGTAGGTGCCTTTTAAGCCTTCCTAACAGAAACACCTCATAATCTTTGGGTATAGTTTTGTATAATTTTCTTATTCATGTTAGGCTACATTATCTTTGTATTTATCCATCTGATCAATACTGTTTCAAGTGCTTTGCCAGCCTAGCATGTGCTCGCAGCTCCATGTGCTCTTAGTGTAGTCTGACTTTGTGTGCCTCTAAGTACACTTCTTGTGTGCAGCTAAGTGTGATGTTGTGGTTCTCATCTTGTGATTTATAACATAAATCTGGGTTTTTCTAATTGTCTGTGTGCCTGAATTACTGGGTCTGAGGCAGTACCCTGTGTATTTTGTTGTGGCAGCTCTTTATGCAGGGCACTTCCTGCTGCTTTTAGTTCAACCTGTTTGTATAGAACTGTTGCTTGGACCTTTAAAAGGACAAAGTGTTCTTGCAAACCATTCACAAATTACCAGCTGATGATCATGAGATCAAACTAACCCAAGATAAAAATAAATGTAGTTAAGTCAGTCATTCATGTTTTGAAACAAAGATGTAATTCAGTTTTTGACCATTCTTCTGGGAGTAATGTAACATTTTAGTCATGATAAAATGAGGGCAGTTCAGCTGAGAAATGCATGGCTGGAAGCTTCTTCCTTCATTATTATGCCCTTTGATAGTTTGGAAAAAAAGATCAGAACTAAGGGGAACAATTCCAGGTGCGTGTCTTTCTACAGTGTGCGTGTATATGTGTATATCTTACATGTCCAATGGATGGGAGGGCGTAAAAGGACTCGATCAGTAATTGCAAGTGCTATATCAAGCCACTGAATTCTCTTAACTGTTTCCTAGCTGTTAGAAGCAGTTATAGTTCAAGTCTGGACTACAGGACTGGTCAGACTATAGCAGAGATGACAATTTAATCTCTTAATCCTTCTTGCTCTTTAGACTTTCTCAGAAGAAACCTGAGAAGAAATCCATCCCCATAGTGGTGGCTTTCTCCTGTTATGGTGGACTAAATGCTTCTGCTATAGCTGCCTCCAGGTAGGCTCCTCTGTCCTCCTCCGCATACCCTTGCGAATGCTCCATTCTTTCCCCTGTTGTCAGCTCATTTGTTTTTATAAATGCACTTCACTACTCCCAGAAGTAGTGGTAGTTAAAGTGGAATTGGTCAAGTGCTCAGTTCAGAGCCCAGTTCTAGCTCATTTGTGGAGGATCCATGATTGTATAATCCCCCCCCCCCCTTTTTTTTTCCTCTTGGTACAGTGCACGTGGTGTATGTGCGTGGTAACATCATTGCTTTTTGCACTTTTCTCTGCCCTTCTTTTGTACTCAGAATAACCCTCTGACATGCACGCAGTTGAATGCTTATTGTGGCCACTTTTACTTACACATCAGTAACACTTGCAAGAAACACTGTAGAGATCTTTGGTTTTGTCATTGTTCACAAGGGAGTATAGCTCAGCTTCAGAGAAGACATTTCTTGGCATCTGTTAAAATGGAAGTGTTGAAGGATTTATAAATGCATACGCTGAAGCGTAGAAGTGTGTTTATTGTCTGAGTAGTAATGCATGAACTTGGCTGATTTTTATGTTAGAAATGAGGGTGAAACCCTGTCAGAAAACACCTGCATAAAGGCAGGTGGGTCTATACTTGTCAGGTTAAGCTAGTTAATATCTCTAGAAAGTTTAGCCAACCTTCAGGTACCTTTCAACTTTGTTTTGCTGAAAGATCATTTTACAGGCAGATCTACTTGGCAAGCCAAGCTGGACTTCCTAGATCATTCTCAGTTAAAATATTCTTTTACCTTGCCTCACTTAAGGAAAAGTTAAGCTCTTGAAGTTAATGCTCCACCCTTTGCGCTTTCAGGAGTCCCAGCTACAACATTAGAAAGCACATTGGAAATGACAGTGTTTGGTAAAGGCTGTCACTAGGTTATTCTCTCTTTTGAAGAGGCTGACTTGTGCAGATCTAGGGAAATTAATTATTTGAATTTGAGCTGCATCAACAGTTATTATACATCATATAGCTTACATCCGGAATACATTGAATCTATAACGTCTTGATCTGTGTATAATTTGCAGCAGTAATACCATAGCTTTGCCTTAACTCTTTGTGTTTTTACTGCTCATATGAGTGATTGCTGTTTTCCAGGATGTGTGAAACATGAGTATATCTTGGAAAGATTGGATATACATTATAGGATGGAAATGGCCTTTGAGTTAGTCTCACATCTGGCATTCCACACTGGCCCATTACTAGATGTTTCAAGAGGAAATGGGAAATGCTTGCAAAGAACAAACTCCAAGCTGCATTTTGAAGGCAAAAGTTTCTCCAGGCAGCATAAGATGACATTCATACATTTTCTCTCTCTTCTTTAACTTTAGCTGTTACTAACTTAGGTAATTACTTATCTAAATGCTTTTCCTTTAGGCAACCTTACTAAACATCTTAATTCTCTAACGTCTTGTTGAGTGAGTTCTGTATCTTAGCTTTGTATATTTAAAAAAAATCCTCTAGCAGTTTTAAGTTTGGTATCTAGTAATTTCACTTGCTCTTTGGCTTCTGAAATCAGCTGTCCAGGTTTAAATCATCCTTTAGAATATTACAACAGCTGCCCATTACAATTTTCATCTCATCCTCATTCTTACTTGTTCCAGAGAAGTTGTCTTAAATCATTTACTGCATCATTATGAATTACATTCTGCTTTGGGAGACCAGGTTTCTCAGAGCTGCATTTACATTCAATTTACATAAGGATCTGAGAGAAGCATTGTGGGTTCTAGTAATTATTTATTCTTGAGCAGCAGAAATCTTTTATATACAATAATGTAAATTAATTGTTGCTTGTTCAGTTTTAATTGAGTGAAAATGGGTAATCCATGGTATACAACACATTTCTTATGGCATGGTCTTTTGCTAAATCAATGTTCTGATTTCAGCATGAAATAGAATTCTTACATGGATTAGTTCTTTTATAGTTTTCTCATGTTAATTTTTATAATTTCTGTGGGAATCTGTGTGTGTGCATTTTTCCACCCCTGTGTTGAAGCCCCATTCTGAGGGAAGCTATACTAGTATGTGTAAACTAAAAGAGCTCAGGAAGAGATGTACTTTAGTAAGAATCGGAGTGACTAACACAGTCGATTTGTTGACTTTGAACCTTTTGGCAAGGTTCTCACTGGAGTGATTATGTGCTTTTGCATTGTCCCGTAGCAGCAGGAAACCCTATTGCCTTTGCTGAGGCTCAACTAAATTACACAAGAGGATAAAATAAAGTTTGCTCTTTAGTGTAGATGGTGGTGTACAGCTAAGTAGAATTGGATTCTGAACCTTAACCTGGATAATGTGCCGAACAAAGCACTTTGTCAACCCAGACAAAGAAGAGGAAGCTTTAACTGGCCAAGCCTTGTTTTATGTCAGTACATTTTTCTGCATTTTAAGGTTTAAAGATTGATGTTATATGCAATGAAAAAAAATCTGTATTAAAGTCGTTTAGGCTTTTTTGACCTACAAAAACATTCAGAAAATGGATCATAATTCACTGCTTTTGGTGATCTTGTTCCTGGAGTAATTAAATCAAAATTTGACCACTGTTAAATCCAGATAACTTTATATGCTTTTATAATGGAAAAGACAGACCTGCACAAAGCTGAACATATGGTTTTTATGTCTTAGGATCTTGAAATTGATAATTGAATTGATAAAGCAGGAGAGAGCCAAGAAAGTGATGTAGAGAAAGGTTCATAAAAAGGTTTAGATTATTGCTACCTGCTGAGGTGTAAAGTGTTCTAATACCCACAGAATCATTGGGGTTTGTTTGACTACCACTTATACATAAGTATGTACCTTTCTGTTTCTATAAATAGTGATTTCATGCTGTCTATTGTAGACATGATCCTTTTGCTACCATGACTGTTAGTTTGCTTCTGTAAAAGAAATCATGGCAGTAGTTTTGCTATCACTAGGTAGAATTGGGATAGGAAGGCTTCCACCCACATCCTCTGAACACAGCATGAGTGAATTCCTGCTTAACTCCGAACATAATAATGTTCAGACATGTACGATGCTCAGACCGAGCTGGGATTTAGAATAGGTGTCAGTCTTCATGTATTAAATTTCTTCATTTTTCAAACATTTTGTCTGATATTCTAAATCTCTTACCCTTTTTTCTCCATCCAGGAGGCTGAACAGAATTCACCAGGACAATATCTTGGAAATCATTACCCTTTTTCATTATAGGTCCCAGGTCACTGGCTATCGATGACTCTTACCACTTGCTGTGAAACTTTGATGCTCCTGGCTTCTTGGTTTCAGAGATCTGTCATGGAAAGTCACCACAGTTGGCCTGCAGTATTCTCTAGCAACATTAACAAATGACTGCTAATAGGATACTTGCTCTGTCATTTGCCATGTTGGGAGAATAGAGCCCAGAGGCCTTGCTGGTGGAGCTAAAGGGGAAGATGTTGTTGCTTAGGGAATTGAAAAAGAAGGAAAGTAAAACCCATTCCTAGAATAGTGTCTATAAACAGTAGGTGTGATGGTGGCTATGTTTATCATCTGCAATGTGGCACTTCCCTTTTTGGATATGTAATAATGTTTTTGTCCTTTATTCTATGTAGTCACTATGTTAAGCTTCAGTTCTGCAGTTCAGTTAATAAAATATATTAGGATTGGTGAGAAAATTGTAAAAACATTTTGTTTTCCTTTGTGAGCAGAAAATGTGAGTTCAGGTGCTTGGCTAAAGAATTTTGTGCTTATTTAGAATCCATAAATAAAGAAAAAAGCTGCGTGCTTCATTGTGCTGCATTATGGATTGTTCTTACTATAATACTATTTTTCCACACAAACTTATTACAAAAGCTTTGGTATCATTGTTTTACATATGCTTTGTTGGAGATATTTTCATGTTTCCTTTTTCTTTTCCCTTTCATTAGACATTTGCTGACCAGGTATTTGGTATCTTCAGCTGGACAATTCCCATTGCTGTAGCCTTTTCTTGTTTTGGTGGACTTAATGCTTCAATTCTAGCATCATCAAGGTATTGTATATCTCTATTTGACCAGTGTTCATAAGTATTTTTACGTGTCACTGTTACACTCATCTATAGTGAGAGAAGGGCAAAAATACT
Organism: Egretta garzetta; assembly: GCF_000687185.1. NCBI lineage: Eukaryota > Metazoa > Chordata > Aves > Pelecaniformes > Ardeidae > Egretta > Egretta garzetta. Next base: position 328,205 of record NW_009260400.1, on the reverse strand, counting down.
TTTGTAACTGAACCTATAATGAATGGCCACAATAAAATAACAGGCCTAAATAAACCTCTGTGTGTGTACATACACCCGAAACACTGCCTTCTTCCGCAAAGCGTTCCTAGTTGTATGCAGAGTACAATTATAGATCAAATGAATGTTGTCTGTGTGGTGAATCCTCAGGCCTTCTGATAGTTTGGATTGAGTTGTCTTCCATTTTACTTGATAAAATAATTCTAGCAAGTCCTTGTTTTCAAATGTATTTACTTAAAACTTAGTGACTTTTGAAAATCAGTATCTTTAAGGTTTTTTTCCAAGTAAAAAGTTTTAAAAGTTGCTACTGCTATTAAGCTGCAGTTAAAAAGCTTACGATACAGTATAGAAGCTTTCCTCTAAGCATTGATTATGGATGTGACTAGTGAAGTTTATAAATAGATTTACTGAGGCATTTTAACATCCTTTTTGTCCACTGAATGTATGCTCAATGCCTCTGTACTGAGAACAAGTACAAACATGATCTGGTGAAGTAGTCAGTATAGAACAATTTGGAGTTGATAATAAATTTACGAGTGGGGTTTTTTTGAGCATGAGGCTGAGTGACCTCTTTTTGGACACCTGATTATTTCTTCTGGCTGTCATTGAAAACAGCACTCGCTTTTAGAATTTTTTAAAACAGTAGAGATTTATTTCAGTCACTGTAGATATTTTTTATTTTACCTGTAGAATTGTTTTCTAAAAATGGGTGTTAACAGCATGTTTCTAAAAGCTTATATATCTTTTAATGATTTTTGTACAGTACATTTTTATTGGAAGGGTTGAATTGATGTTCCCATTCAAAGGATGGAAATTCAGTGGCGTAAATACTTATTTTGACTGGTATTGTTGTTTGATTTTTCTGTAATATGTTCTTTCTCACATGTGGCCTGAACATCTGTTTTCTGATTTGTGTTTTTCAGGCTATTTTTTGTAGGATCTCGAGAAGGTCACCTTCCTGATCTGTTGTCTATGATCCACATAGAGAGGTTCACACCTGTGCCAGCACTGCTCTTCAATGTAAGTTATTACTGCTTTTCTTCTCAACTGTTCAGATGTGACTATATGAATGATTTAAAGGACAACTTTAAAAAAGTACAGGAGAGAACTTCAGGTTTACTGTCACTGAGGTGATTGCTGAGAGAGTGAATTTTGAGAGGCATAAAAACATGCCAAACACCAATCAGTAAAAGGTGTTACTTCCATGTAAAAAGTAAACAGTAAGTTTCAAACTTCTGTTGTTCATCTCACTCCTGTTCTTTTCTGACAGTGTGCTATGACCCTTGTTTACCTGGCTGTGGAAGATGTCTTCAAGCTTATTAATTACTTCAGTTTCAGTTACTGGTTTTTTGTTGGTCTTTCTATTGCTGGACAGTTATATCTACGTTGGAAGGAACCAGATCGACCCAGGCCTCTTAAGGTAATACTTATTACAGAATTGTTTAAAATCCCTCTGTTTCACATAATGTATAAGTACTGTCTAAAACCTGGACCGGATATGTTATGCCTAAAGGTTACAAATTGATCAGGACACAAAACATGGCTTTCATTTTATGTTGTACCATGAAAACTAGCTTGTCTGTTTTATATATAAAAAGTGATTATTTTAAGAGTATACTCCTTTATTTTATGTTAGTTCAATCAGTAGCCCTTCCCTCTGTTAACTAGGGAATGTCTCAATAGGCTAACATAGTTAGCTCTTTTTCTTGGATTAGAAATCTCAAATTAGGAATGCTTAAATTAGTACTGTTAAAGTAGACCACATTTAGCTCTGGTGCTGTTTCAGTTCAATGTCTGATCCTCTTACCACCTCATACTTAAAGTTGATGGGCTACATGAAAAAGTCATTCCTGTTTCCTGGGATTTATTGGATTTGTCTAAAACCACTTCATACTGTTATACAGTTTCTTTCAACGCAGCAGAGTTACCATACTAGATTACTTTAACAGAACTGCTGCTAAAAATTGCAAAAGAATTATTCTGCAATTTGCTTATGGTTCCAAATAGCAAGATGTATAAGAGAAAAGAGCAGATAATTCCACAAAGTGGGGTTGAGAGGGGAAAAGTCTGTAATTCTCACCAAACCATTTGTAACTGTAGACAATAAATATTTCAATAACATTCTGTCTTTTTTTTTCTGTCTAGCTGAGCGTGGCTTTCCCAATAATATTTTGTATATGCACAGTATTTCTGGTGGTAGTGCCGCTCTATAGCGACACTATAAATTCATTGATTGGAATTGGCATTGCTTTATCTGGAATTCCGGTCTTTTTCTTGGGAGTCTATTTACCTGCATCAAAGAGACCTCAATTTATTAACAAGATTTTAGGTAAGTTTCTTTGTAGATGGGGATGTTGTTAGGAAAGAGGAAAATTAAATAAGTGAATCTTGGTTTGTTGTTGAAAAGCGTTGTGGTCAGTTCACCCCAGACAGCAGCTAAGTACCCACAGAGCTGCTCGCTCAGCAGCACCCCCCAGCAGGATAGGGGAGAGAATAGGAAGAACAAAGGCAAGAAAACTTGTTGGTCAAGATAAAGTCAGTTTAGTAAGTGAAGGAAAGAAGGAAAAGACCCCTACTGCTGCGAACGCAATCACTTACCACCTCCCACAAGCAGACCAATGCACAGCCAGTCTCCAAGCAACGGCCACGTTGGAAGATGCCCTCCCACATGCACGCCCTTCTTCCTCTACCCTAGTTTTTATTGCTGAACATGACATTATACGGCATGAAATAGCCCTTTGCTTAGTTAGGGTCAGCTGTTCTGGCCATTTCCCCTCTGAACTTCCTGCCCGTCTGGTTACAGGGAGGGCAGAGTGGGAGGAAAAAAGAAAAATCCTTGATACTGTGTAAACACTGTTCAGCAACAGCGAGAACATCTGTGTGTTACCAACCCTGTTTGAGCCGCAAATCCAAAACACAGCACCATAATGGGCTGCTATGAAGAATGTTAACTTCATCCCAGCCAGACCCAGTAAAGGGGTATACTGGTTTTATATGTTTTTACACACGGATTTTATTTACTGTATATTTAAAAGACCATCCCCTTTCTACAGATTTTGTCCTCAGTTTTTATGCATTTCTCTTTTAATCAAGCACATGCAAAGTCTTTTTCTTAAGCAAGGTCGTTGACTGTGAAAGGGTTGGACATTCTTGGTAACGCAAGCTAACTGTGTTGCTTTACTGGATCAGTTGTTTGAGAATGGATAGATTTTATGTTGGTCACAGATGGAATTTTGCCTTCCATTGAATTGCTGTACTTAAATCATCCATTTCTCTCCAGCAGTATGCTGCTGTCATTGTTTCTACATCCTTCATCATGGTTTTCTCACATAGTAAGGAAGGTTTATAGCATAATCTTAGAATGCAACAGATGTGGTGCTGCAGCAGCTAGTGAATATATACTCAGTACTTGTCACTTTCCTGTGTGCTATTTGAAGTTCTTGTTTTATTTTTTATTCTGCCAATTTTACACTTTTAGTTAAGATTTTACTTCAGTTACTTGGCAGGGTGCCTAAGAACAAAAAACACCCTAGGATATCAACAGAACAGTTTTAAATACTCTGTTTAAAAAAAAAAATTGAGTGGAAGACACTTTTTGTATTAACTTTTATTGTTTGTGTCCCTTAAGAGAAGTGAGGCAGCGTTCTTGACAACTAACTTTGACTAGTCAGATGCATGTTGGTAATTAGCATTGAGGTGGCTATTCTTCTGATTTATCTTCAATTTCCTATGCAGGTACAGTCACACGAAACATGCAGCTGCTCTGTTACTGTGTTTTAACAGAGATGGACCCAAATGAAGAAAAGAAGTTGGAAATCAAATCCAACTAAAATTTAAAAGCCATTACAAGAAACAGGAGGGAGGATATAGCAGTTATGACAACAAAAGGGAAGAGATGGAACTGGAAGAAAAATGGGAAAGCTATTTCCAGTGGTCTTTCAGAAACACTGAAAACTTACTTGCAGTTGAATTCCCACATAAATCCTGCCCTCGCATCACCCTCCTAAACTGTGGCATATTTTCAGGGCATGTTTTCATTGGATAATAATTACCTACTCATTTTGGGCACCCAAGCTATGTGTCAATACTGTTCCTTCTTCAGAATTGGTATTAAAATGGTAAGAGCTAATGGATCAAATTAGATTTCTGCAGAACCAGGCGGTGAAGTAATACATTTTTAAGTTAGACTGAAACCCACTTTGACTCAAAAGACCAAAAGTCATTCCAGCTTAATTCTGATGGATGTTTGCATGAAGTGATTTGCTGTGTTCTCTCAGTTCTTATCCCAGAAGACAACTGGTCACAACAAACTACCTGATTTGTCATTATTAGCAGAAAAAATGAATAAAGTTGTTCTATGTTATTTAAAGACTGAACCAACCTTTCTCCTTAAAGATAAGTATTTTATTCTGTACGCTGTGTGGAAGTGCAGTATCTGACAGTGGCAAAGATAGAATCAACAAAGGAACTTGGCACTAAAGATTCGATTAACATTTGATGATTCTTCCCTGTTGGCTTGTTTTGTACTTGGGTCAACTTCTGACAGGCTTTATGAAACTTCCAAAATTAAAATGTTCAGTTTGAAGCTTGTAAGTATTTGTTTCTGAACTGTTTCAGTGAACACACATTAGCAGTGTTACCTCAGCAGTCTCAAAATTGCCTTTCTAAATTTCAGTGCTGGTCACTAGAAAATGACCATCCAAAAACTCACAGAACAAACCACTTACTTACTTTCTTCTACTATAGCAGAAGTAGAGTTCTGTGGCAGCAACCATATCTTGAAAGCTAAGTAGCAGGGAGAGAAAATAGGAATAAAAACAGAAATAAAAAGTAGTACTACACTAGGTGTTTGTAATTCCAAAGCCGTAAGCCTAGTATCAGGACACTTTGATACCGAATTTTGGTGCAGCAAAAGGTAACATGAAGCCAACCTCTTTGGCTAGCAGAGTGAGCTATACTTCAAAAACATACCTGGAATTTTTATCTTGGTATGGAATGTTTACCTGAGTTTGTCCACATGTGCATTTTTTGTGTGGTTTAAGTTGATCTAAATCTTGCAATCACGAGAATATGGCTGAAGCAATGCATACTTCAAATGCTGCATTGCATTTGCATCAGCCACTTGAATAATAGTGAGAATATTTGGATTCTCGTACTGATGCCCTGACCAAGGTTACCTTAGACAAAAGCTATGGCTAAGGGCAGGTGGTAGTAGATGGTGAAAACAAACATTAAGTGCAGTCTTGGGCTACCTTTGTGAAGCAGTGTTGGGACTTCAGATGGTTAAATTCTAGCTGAGGAACTTTGTGCACATGTAGGGTCTTCTCAGTATTTAATGAAAATTAGCATTTAGCTATTATAATACAGCTCTTTAGTCTTCTGTATGATTAGAATTAAGTCAATATCCAAGTTGAGACATCTGTCTAGTGGGCAGTATAGCTTTAACAGGCTAGGGTTGTGGCATAGTTAACAGCCTTGACCTTTCTGTGAAACCAAGGAAAAAATATTTTGCCCCCACTACTTTGACATCACCAGGCAGAACTAATTGACCTAAACTCACTACTGTAACCTACAGCCCATGACTTACACAGATCTAACATTGTATTAGCTTTTTTTTTGGAGACTCAAGTAGGAGAGCACTGAAATACTTTGTGTGTCCGAACACGTAACATTATAGTGTTTCTTAAAGACAAATGCAAGTTAAAATGCTGACATGGCTTCCACTGTATCAACTCCTGTGATCTTTAAACAAGTAAAGAAAACTTAGTCAAAACCTCTTTATTTATAATTTAAATGACATATACTGTCCTACTCCCAGCTGGAGAGAGCTCCAGCAATAAAGTGGACAGGTCAAGGCATTTCATATGCTCAAGCACTTGTAAAGAAGGTAACTTGAAACTCAGGAACAAATACAGTAGAAAGCATTAGGACAGAGTGCCCTTTTCCAGGACTTCCACTTGCCAGCATGGCAGACACATTGAACTTGTGAAACCCAACCCATTAGTCATGACAAGAAGGGCTGCTGGCAACAGTACCTCCATACATAATGCAGAGGTACTGTCAGTACAGGTACAAATGCTTGGGCGTACAGATTTAAAAAAAAAAAAAATTCCTTTAGAACCTCAGCATCACAGAATGGGCAGAAAAATTATTTTAAAGCATATACTATCTTTTGCTTGGAACAAAAGTTTGTATTGTGAAGTCGCATATCCATACCCAGCTGTTGAATAGCTACCAGCTGCAGTTGGCTGCTCAGATCATAACAGCTCAGCTGATAGCAAAAGGTTTTAGCATTTACTGGAATCCCAGTCTAGTACCTAATACTCAAGCCTAGTCAGTAAGCATTAGGGTGAACCACGCTAGTCACCAACAGTTTCAGAAGGCCAGGCAGGCAAAAATGTAGCTTAAACTTCATCCACGTAAAGATTGGTTTCCTACTGTCCCAATGGGCTCAACTTTTATCGGAAAGTGGTTTTTCAGGGTTTTTTGGAAGGTGGTTTGTTTTTTTTTTTTTTTAGTTCAACATTCTTACAAATAGCCATCAGTAGCTGTCTGGATTTTCGGTTCTACTGCAATGGCAGAATTTAGCCTTCAGTATGCATTTCACATTCAAAAAAGGGCTGTTAGTCAGAATCCAAATCCTGGGTCTCATCATAGCCAAATTCCTGTAGAATCTCCTGTCGGTATTTGTTCCATGTTCTTCTCCTGTAACATTGGTCCTCATCACTGAAGCTCTCTTCAGACTCTAAAGAAAGAGCATCAATGCTTTTAGATTATCCCTTCTTTTTAGTTAAACAATTAGGTTAATTAGAGTATTTCAAGCTTCTTGAGTAACTTACAAAGTCTAAACAACTTCTGTATTAGGTGAGGTCTGAATTGTGCTTGGTGTGTGCTGGGATGGGGAGTTAAGAAAGCAGAGGCAGCATTTCACAAGCACGTGGAACCAAGTCATCTATTCTTCAAAACAAGCAATCCTTTGCAAGTGCAGCAGCCCGAAATTAAGTTCTTAATTTTGACTTTGCAAAACCACTAAGATCCCTTGTAGTTCCAAGAAAGAAGATCCTTCTCTAAGCAGATTTAACCCATTATAAGCACAGACCACTACCCCAGCAGGTGCTCAGTTCGTTTTTACATGCCATCTTTCCAAAAAAGCAACTGATGGGAATTATATGCACACAGCATGAAAGCAAACTATTTATGACAGACATACCTTTTTCTCCATCACCATCTTCCTCAGGTAAGAATTCCTCTTCCTCAGGATAGTCATTACGCCAGTTATTTTCATCATTTTCGTCATCTTCATCATCATATATTTCCCCTGGAACTTGATCATCATCTACCTGCATGTCAACACAAACCACAAAATTCACTATAAATACAGACACTTGGCATGAAGCGTTTTTTCATCCACCTGTACAATACTATACAGATCATAAAGAGCCAAGAGATAACTTATCTACTGCAAGTGTAAGTTACTCAACAATTGCACCGCACACACTGTAGAAAAATTAGTGTTGTCAGTATATTCATCATAACTTAGCAACCTGCTTTAGGTGAAAAATCAGTTAAGTCATACATTTAAACTTTCCAGTTCAGCATTTAAATGCCAAGGTTAATGTCTAAATTAATCCTACTCGCTTCAGCAGTCGTGTAGATGAAGGAAAAGGCAGCTTTAGGTTCCTGATACGCAAGTCTATTGATCACAGTATCTATACAATGAAAGACTAAAGCTTACATTAACTTCCTAACTCCACAGTCACTGAAGGATAATTCTATTACAAAAAAATACCTCGTATTAAGATCAAAGTCCTCAAAAATTGAGAAAGTTATGTGTGTGTCCCCTTAGTCCTTTTTTTTTACCCAACTGTATTTACAGCTACATTTTAATCGCTGCCTCTTAGTCACCTTAAGTTCACATTTGTGTGCCAAAAATTATGTGGCAATTTGAAGCCAGACGAATTCTTCTGAGTACAAGAGCACTATGCCTTCCGTTTTCATTGTCATATCATAATTAACTTGAATCAACAATAACCTGGAGGAACACAGGACTGGCAGTTACAGAAAGTCGAACACAGAAGTCACTCAGCTTATGTGTAGTATCTCAAAGGATCTTTCTTGGCACGGCAACTTTCAATGATGGGCCTTTAAACCTGTTTATTTGTGACCTTTCTATTTAAGAAAGATCTGTTTTCCCATATCCTTACCAGTTCATATTCTTCTCTATAGGGCTGTACAGAAAGGATATTTTGGATCCAACCAGGGGCTGATGTTTCCATATAGTAGATGTCATAAACGTACTCATCTTCTTTCTCACGGTGCTCTTTTTTAACATCTTCAGAAACATTTAAACGCTCACGGATCATCTCTACTGCATTGCAAAGAATCACATCTGGATCAGTCTTCTGCTGAGGAAAAACAGAAAATAAGAAGTGCCTATTTCCAGTGAAGCCACGCCTACAACGTCTTAGTTACAGCAAACGGTTTTCTTTGTAGATGGTAGCCAACAGCTAGCTAAGGATGACATTCTGAAATCTTAGACTGAAACACCTTCGTGCTGGAATGCTGATATTTGAAACATTAGCAACATAGAACAGAAAGACATCAAAAAATGTTCCAATTAATTTAGTACAGTCTGGTGGTACCACCACAGTACAGCCAGCCATGCCTTGTTTCAGATAATAGGAGAAAACTTGTGGGACAAGTTCATTAGAAACTGTTGAAGGGGACATGACTAATCCCATAAAACTGTTCCTCTGTTTCTGATGACATGTCAGTTGAAAAGACAAGTTTTAAGACAGCTTGTGTTCTGTAGAGCATTACACTTGCAACACGGCAGGGAAGATGTGCATACAGCAGCACTGATAACATGCAAGCAGATTACAGTATACAAAGTGTGCAGGATAAACAATGAAAATGTGACAGATTAGCAGGAACAGGCTGACAGGCCCTACAGATAGGCTTTTTACTTATTTCCTTATTTCAACATTGACACAGAAGAAATTTCTTCATGCTTTCTCCTTCCTAATAGATTATTTGCGATATATTTGTGTTAGTGACCTGCACTTGAAGGTCTACACAGGCAGGTTTTTGCTGCCAATTTTTCTCTGCTAGAGTTTTTCAGAATATCTTTTCCAATTCACAGGTATGTCTCCTGAACTGCTTAAGTAATTCTGAGGAAAAGCTACAGACCAGCCTTTCATTCACTTCTAAATACTTACAGAAGGAAAAAGAAAGCTTACTTCTTGCATTCAACACTTAACTTCTAGCTCTAATGGAGTAAGAGGAAAATTCTGATGCTACCTTGGTTTCATTTCTGTTTTTCTAATCAGCAGAGTGATACAGAACAGTTAGCTAACAGATCTCAAATGTCCGTTTGAACTTGAGAGTTCATGCTGAAGTTTGATGGCAAAATAACCTATAAGAAACGCTGAAGGATGACAGCTGGTTAGGTTCTTCCTCACCCAAATATCTTCTTCAACATTAAAGTTTTCCTCAGAGCTGTGATGGGCTGCATAAGTAAAGTGTCCATGTGTACTTACATACAGTGAAGGAACTACTAAAGAAAGCATACACAGCCCTCTCACCTTCTTTTCCACATGGTTATGAGTCTCTTTAATACAAAATCTTTGTAACACTCTATAATCAGGGCGACCTTACACAGAAGGCAGAGCTTCTTCATACTTAAAACCATTCTAGATTTTGAGCAGATATTCCTCCAACTGAAATCACAAACTTAACTCATGACACCAATGAAAACAGGATGCAGGGGCTTAAGCAGCTAGAACCAAAATATACAATAAAACCATATATTGGAATTCTGAGAAGGGGAGGCTTAAAATTATCTTTTCCTTTAGTGAATCTTGCCTACAAGTGATGTTCCTAGGTATCTGGGCAGATGAGAAGACATTGAATTAGATTTTTTCTTTTCCAAGTAGAGAAGAAGCTAATAAAAAACCTCAGAGATTCACCTGACAATTGAATATGAGAATTTATACATCAGAACAGGGTACAGAAAAAGGTGCAAGCCCTTCCTGTAGCAGCCAACTCTACATGGCTGACTGTCTCAACAACATTAGTGCACTTAAGGATCCTCATGAAAGTTACTCCCTGTATTATATTCTACCTTGTGAATATCTAGTTAAAGCTCCTGTTAAATAGTGGAATACTTACAATGCAAAAAAGCTTCCACAGCAGTCAGTCTGCCCACACGTACCAGTCAAGAGTGATATCAAAGTACTTCAAGTACACTTATGTTCATTTGCTGACCTGTGGGTTTGCAGCAGTTCCACTGGAGTCTCCCCCCACCTCCTCTTCTTGTTCAATATCAAACAACTGGAACTTCCCACAGCAGTCCAAACGCTTGTCAACAGCGCCGCTCTCCTTTTGCGAAGCATCTTCCTTTGCTTCGGGGTCTGATCTGTCACCATCAATCAATGCCTCGCCATTTATGACAGGTGCAACTGTTTCAGTACAGTTAGGTCGATGGCTGGCTATTACACGGTAACGGTTTTCCTTCCTTTTCACTTGCTTTGAAGAGCGGCTCCCACGCATGTTTCGCTG
>NW_009260400.1:316623-317430 GCF_000687185.1 Egretta garzetta | reverse complement strand
AGAGCGGAGCTCCTGAATGATTCGCTGAGTGCCTCCTAACGAGGGTCGCAGACTTTGAGCTGCTTTGTCTCGAGTGATCACTTCCTGGACATATTTCTGAACTGGTTCATTCTGGGTTGAGGACCAAAATGAGGGAGGAATATAATTATACCATCGACATAGTAAGTCATACTCCTTCCTAAACAAGATTAATAACTACTATTACTGGTGCTTCCTATCTGAGGACTGCAGTACCAATGTTCCTAACAACATTCAAGTAACTTCTACTACTGCTTTAAGCAATGCAACTATCATAACATTCTCTTGATATGGGGAAAGAAGTGTAAGATACTTGTAAATTGTAAGACTGTTTCAATTTGGTTTTTAAACAATATACTTTGTGGTACAGAATAACCCTCCAAACAAAACCTTTGGAAGACTGTGATGGTCCTAAATTTAAGGCACAATATCCTTTATGGTCTCCTATAAAGACCAGTTCCCAAGAAAGACCAGTTTTATTCGACATAAAAGGCTGTGCAGCGGATGAAAGTTGTTAACCTTGTAGGGCTGGGCTTCAGCACCTCAAACAGCAGAAATTCAGGCTTCGCTTACTGACTGTTCTGTCGTCTGTAAGTGAAGAACGGCCTGTAAGTACAGAAAAGTCAGTGCTGAGCACAGCTTTTCACGGTGGTCACTCTGCACTACGTGCCTTAACTTACAGCCTTAACTAACAGCCTTAACTATGTTGCTGCGCAACCAGACCCCCAGACCGCCGCGAAGGGAAGGCCGCCGTAGCCCTGCTTATCGCGACAAGCCGGCATCCCGCAC
>NW_009260400.1:298206-315886 GCF_000687185.1 Egretta garzetta | reverse complement strand
GAGCCCCCGGAGAGGGTGCTCGGCCTCTCCCGGCCCGGCGTGCTTCGCCGGGGGGTGGTGGGTTTCCTTGGGAATTCACTGGCGAATTTTTTTTTTCACGGGCAGGGCTGGGTGACAGATCTGAGCTTAAAACATCCGTATGGGAAAAGTGCAAGGCAGTCACCAGTGCTCCTGGCCAAGGCAGGTGTGATAATAGGGGAGTGTATCCAGAGCTAATGTGATGTCTGTTGTTTTCACTGGAAATTCTGTGATTTTTTTTTTTTTTCCACAGCCAGTATTTTGAGTAAAGCCAAAGCAGCAAAACTGCACATAATACGTAAATAACGCAAATTGAGATTGATCATGAAGACCTTCTGTGGAAGAGCTAATCCAACCACTGGTTCAATGGAGTGGATAGAAGAAGATGAGAACTATGACTACCATCAGGAAATCGCAAGGTATGTTGGAAAAAATAGTGCGTTGTTCCACTAAAGCCACAAAAAAGAGTGAACCCAACTTGTTCTTATGATAACTCTGGGGTTTATCTCTGTAGAAGTTCCAAGGGTGCAAGATGAACAGACTGCAGGACAGTCTTAGTGTTACAGTGCCCTGGGCTGTACAGGGTAGAACTGTAAATGTAGCATTTTGTAAAGTATTTTCCAAGTAGTTTCCTTCTAAATGTTTTTTAAACATTTTTGAGATGCTTACCATAATGCTGACAGTGACTGAGTTGTGGCAAAATACGTTGACTAAATTTCTTTTAAAACCCCAGTGCAACAAGTAATTGCCAGTCGTCTGTTCCTGTCGTAACTTTTTGAGAGCTTAATGTAGCAGCCAGAGAAGATGGGAAGGTTAGATTTTGGGGTATTTTTAACTAGTGTGACCTGTGAAGAAATGGGAACTGAAGAAAATGCAAATCTTGATTACAAACAATAGCCCATTAGTAGGCTGTCTTTCATTGCTGTGTCTTGCTCTGTATGAACTTCCCGTCTGTCTCAGCTGTTATTTCACAGGTCCATAGGTCTGTCTATTGGGTCCATTGCTGAAGAGGGGATATATGCCAGCAGTTAATTAGTTCATCTATATGCTGATGACCAGATCACTGAAATGACATTCCTTGGATTTGGGAAACAGTTCAGATCCTCAAAGAGCGCGTCAGTTATCTGTGCATGTATGGGCCATGGGGAACAGTTGCTTTAGTAAGAGAGAACAAAGGAGGCTATATAAGATCTAGCAGTTCTGTTGTGCTTTGCAGTATGTAGTATTTTGACTGGATTTTTTTTATTGTAGGTCACGCTATGCAGATATGCTTCACGATAAAGACAGAGTAAGTAGAGAAGCAAAAAAACTTTTGAATGGTGAGGAAAATACCTATTTCCTTTCTCTTGAATAGCTGTCACTGCATGATTATACAGGTTTCTCTGAAAGATGACGTGATCAAATTTGTACTCTTTAAGTTACCAGACCTGCTCTTAGATCAACAGATGTTGTCTTATGTCTGACTCCAGTGTTCTGTTTTTTACTGCAGAATGTGATATTTACATCCAGTAGCTAATTTTGCTGTTTTACGTTTGATGCTTTTGACAGAGGACGCTCATTAGATGACATTTCAAAGCCTGTAAATGAGAATCTAGGTTTCTTAGTTTTTATAGGAATGTAAGTAAAGTCTACCTTTATTCTTTTGTGGTATTTTTAGCTCTTATTTACTGCTTAGGATTGAGAAGAAAATTGAGATACCATCTCTACAGGCATGATGAAGTCTGGAGTAAATGGTTTAAATGTTCTTTGTGCTTTAGCCATTTAGTCAACCATTTCATCAATAACCTTTATAAAAGACTTTTATGGTGTCTACACTATGAGTCTTCAATTCATATTGAATTGAAACATGCCGGTGGAATCAGGCATTTAATAAGCCATGTAAAGACAGCAAGCTGTGTCTAAGTAATTACAACAACTCTACTAGTATTATATATCAAAAGTGTTAACTAGAATTGCTCGGGAAGGGATCCAGCACACCTTCCAAATTTATAATGTCCAGAGATAGTGTATTCTTTGGAAAGGCTTGATAAATCATTTGGAAAGGAATGTCTTACAATAGGCTGCTATGGAGTAAATATAAGCATATATTTCAATATGTGTACTGTCACTGGCAGGTGACAGCATTTCGGTTCTTTCCTGTTGTCAATGCTGGTATACTTGTAGCCACATTTAATGGCACATAACCCAAAGCCAGTATTTCACTTATGAATGTTTTTCAGTAGATGTAGAGAGGAATCTAAAGCCAAGATGCTTCAGCTCTTGTGCTCTCATTGGCACTATATGGCTATGAGTGGTGCTCCAGGGGAAAAGTAATCAGAAAAAGAGTAGTATCTCACATGGATCTTATTATTATTTGCTTCAGAAAATATATTACATTTGTAAGTTGTGCATGCATTATAAATAGCTGACCGATGAATGACAATGTGAATATTGCAATAAAAATTGATGTACTTTAAACGGACTGATGTCCCCCAAAACACCTGCTTTTGCCAAAAATGGCTTTGGTGTGACTGTACAGCATAAAGAATGTAGAGCCTTTTCTAATTACAAACAAATAGTTGGAGAATGCAAGATTTCTGCACAAAAATTAAAAGTATAAATGGATTAAAGGTTGCTGATTTTTTTTTTTTTTTTTGTTCTTTCTCTCTTCTCCACAGAATGTGAAATACTACCAAGGTATTCGTGCTGCAGTGAGCAGGGTAAAGGAAAGAGGTGAGAAAGCAATCGTTCTAGACATAGGGACTGGCACAGGACTCCTGTCTATGATGGCAGCTTCAGCAGGTGCAGATTTCTGCTATGCAATTGAGGTAAGCATTTGTTAGGGGTTGCACATACTTCTGCTTGTGTGTTCATCGCCTCTTTCTAGAGCTTCAGTGCAGTCCTGTCTGCATGGTCACTGGAGTGGATGCATTTGCTATTTGTGTTGTGGCTTCTGAAGTGCAAGCTTGATACTTCTATGTGTCGAAACCACAGAATACAGCTGAAGTGGTATAGTACATTTTTCATTTTTGGGATAGTTTCTCTAAATGTACAGATTAAAATTACTAAGTCAAGTTTTACAGTATTCTGTCTTCTCTACTTCTTATCAAAACTCAAGTGTAATATGGAAAACTTCAACCACGTTTTTTAAAAATGTGAGTATTCTCTAGCCATATTGCTGATCTTCGTAAGTTTCAACTCTTGGAGGTGGTTTCTCAGACCACCCAATCATAACATGGACCATATCATAATAAAGAGACTGTCTCATAAACTGATTTTTCCATGTCTTCGTGATTACATAGAACATCTCCTTTTTTATTGGCAGTTAAGAAACATCCTGATGGTCATTAGCAGCCATTACTTGTATTAAGGATAAGAACAGGAACATTTTGGCCAGTTTTGGTTTTTTTTAACGTATTTGAAGAAATAAAATTCACTTGTCTGTAGGTCATAGTTGAAAGAGTGCTGCGTGATTTTTATCCAAGTAAAAATCTACGTTTCTTTTCAATCTAGGATTTTATCCTACGATCATTTTTCAGGGACAGTCTTCTTTCCTGTGGACTCAGGAAGCAAACAGAGAGGGTTATGCTGGTTTCCAAAATGGCCACAAATGTCTTATCTTAAATAGTCAGATTGTGTGGCTGAGTAGAATACTTAAAATTTTTGCGTTTAAAAATGATATGGACATTAAGGCCTTTCAACACATTCTTCATTGTTCTGTTATTTTCAAGCTGTGTACTCTCTCTAGTCTTCTCTTTGTGCTGAAGGAAACAAAAATTCTCTTCACAGTTATGCCGTTAATAAAAGCTGATTTTTGGCATACTTCGGTTCAGTGCTGGTTGTTTTGGGTTATTTTATTAATTAATTAATTTCTTTTATGTCTTGAGCACATATTAAGTCTCTTGGGGCCTCTGTTGATGTGTGTATATCTTTATTAAAAATAAACAAGCTTGTTTAATGTAAATGCTAAATATTCTCAATGTGTATTTTTGTCTTTCAAAAGTTAAATTGGAGTAGCAGCTCAGTTTGTCACAGTGACATTGGAGCTCTATGAAATTTTGAAGTGAGGCTTTGCTGTCTTGTTTCATGTTAATGAACTTCAAAGATAGGAAGAGATACAGAAGATGTTAAATTTTTGCAGGACTAAATATATTGCATTTCGTGTTGGTGTCCATTCATTTTTGAAAGCTAATACTAGCTTACCACTTTGTTATACTCTTGCTATTCACAGGTTTTCAAGCCCATGGCTAATGCTGCTGTGAAAATAGTGGAGAAAAATGGGTTTTGTGACAAGATCAAGGTAATCAATAAGCACTCTACTGAAGTCACGGTTGGCCCAGGTGAGAACAATAGGGTTAAAAAAATTGGCAAGTACTTCAAAAGCATGAAGGGATACATCTTATTTTCTGTATGTTTTTAATTAAACCAGGCAAGTCCCCTACTCTCTAGTAAGTAACACTGGAAATTTACTTCAAAAGGAAGTGTTGCAATAGTATTTCAGTAGTCATTTGTATTTCATAGTAAACTTCTGAAGGAAAATAATTTGCAGTCTTCAGCAGGTTCTCTGACAGGAATAAGTTTTTTTTCTAATTACTTGTGTTTTCAGGATAGCATCTTCTTGAAAGACTTACATGAGGTCTTAATATTACAATATTAAATTGTGTCCTTTAGACGGAGATATGCAATGTCGTGCAAACATCCTGGTAACAGAATTATTTGATACAGAGCTTATCGGAGAAGGAGCCTTACCAACCTATGAACATGCACACAGGTATCTTGTGCAGGTAAGAAAATAGAAATTGATAGTGCCTGACATTTATCCCTAGAGAAACTCTTCTGCCTTTTTTGGAGTAGGATAGAGATTATACTTGATTTAGGCTTCTGTATCCTTTGTAAATACACCATCAGCTGTGCTAATCTCTTATTCAGTGGATAATTTACTAGATTTATTCCTAGAATAAAGCTATTGGAGTTCGTATTGGAAATCACAGGCTCTGAAATTACACTTAGTTGCTTTGTGTTAAAACAGCTTGCTGGTTAACAAATGTCTTTCAGAAAGGCATCCAGTTCTGATCTGGAGCCTTCCTTAGTAATTTGTTCCAAGGTGTTTTAAAAAATGAAATTCTCGTCCTAAATTTGATGGGCTTCACCTCTCAGGCATTGATTTGTTTTGGTGTGGTTTTGTTGTTTTTTTGTTTTTTTTTTTTACTAAGGAGCTCTTGCTACTCCACGTGCTTTTTGCCTGTGGAAATTTTTTAAGCACTGTAATCAAATTAATAGCCAGGGTTTTTGACATGTAATCTATAGGTATAATTTTAGGGCTTTCTCTTTTACCCTTTCTTTAATTAAAACATGGATGGCAAAACTTTATTTAGGTTTCTTAAGTTTCATCTCACCAGTTTTACATATAAAGACAATAGCACTCCATAGCTTTTTGCTGCTCTCCATATATAACTCTAAATTGTAATTAGTCTTTTTTGTAAAAGCATTGTTCTTGGACCTCACAGTTAGCTCTTAGTTCACAGTGGGTTTTTTTGGAACAACTTGCATGTTTTCTACTCTTTAAACATGGACACAAAGTTGTCATTGCATAAATACTTGACCCATTATTTTTCTTATTTACTCGTTGCAATCGCAAACTCTATTTTAATGTTGGTAGCTTAGTAGTTACCTGCCTTGAGAAGCTCAAGATATATCTCTTATTTCAGAATGAGAATGGAAATGCAAGTTTAACTGAGGCTAGTAAACTGATAAAGTTGCATGGTTGATAAAGTAATCTGGCCTTGCTGAACCACACTGGACAGGATAGATAAGTGTATTGTATTTCACAGGTAGAGGGACAAAGAGAAAGTGCTCTGATGTTACAGAAGTCTCTGAAATTATTTGTGTTTAAGATTTCAAGGCTCCCAGTCCAATGTTTCTTTAAACTGGTTCGCATTTCAATTGATGCAATTCTCATGCATGTTAGTAAGTCAGTCTCGTTGAATGCATTTACCCTTTATTTTGAACACTCAGGAAGGATGTGAGGCAGTGCCTCACAGGGCAACGGTGTATGTCCAATTAGTGGAATCCAAAAGAATGTGGTCCTGGAACAAGCTGTTTCCTGTTCATGTCGAAGCGGAGGATGGTGAAAAAATTATTGTCTCCCCTTCAGAAGTGGAGGACTGTCCAGGTGTTCCTTCTGTTTGTGACATCCAGCTGAATCAGATGCCTTCAAGTGACTTCACTATCCTTAGTGATGTGGTGACAATGTTCAGGTAAGCTAAGCATTGTTTTTGTTCAAAACAAAATTTTCCTGTTATGGCTGGTATATATGTTGTGTATTCAGCTTAGGAAACTAGTGAGAATTTCTGACGAATGCTGAACTATTTCTTGCTACAATTTTCATGCTTCTCTGCAGTGTGGATTTCAGTAAGCCAGTAAGGAGTGCTTCTACCTACTATAGAGTACAGCTGGAGCCTGTAAAATCTGGCAAGGCACAAATCGTACTTTCGTGGTGGGATATTGACATGGACCCCTCTGGGATGATAAACTGCACAATGGCTCCATACTGGGTAAAATCCAGTTCTGCTTTCCAGGTAAAATACTGAACCTTCAGATACTATCATCAGATGACTATTAGTAATTATATTGAGTAAAGGCCATACTGGGTGTTTTAAGCAGCTGTCCCTTAAGCTGTATAGGAACTTTGCTAATGTTTTATGTATTGGAAGATGCTAAATAAGCAAATCAGAGAAGTGTTAACTGTAGTACGTACCCAATTTAGGTTCTCTTTAATGTAAAACTTAAATGTAAGCTTTAATGTAAAGCTTAAAAACTGAAGCTGTCTTCCAGATTTGTTTCTTTTATTTATTTCTTTTATTATTTCATAGAAATAAAGATTTCCTTAACTAGTCTCTATCCCTGGTCAAAATATCAGTCTGTCGTTTGCTTCCATGTCATTCTTCTATTAAATTTCCAAATAAGTGTTAAGTTTATGGTAGTGTATTTATACTCCTAGAAAAAAGGCTGGTGTGGGAAAATGTGGGTTCATACTGGATAATTAGAGGAACAGGAGATCACTGTGAAATGAGATTCCTGGGTTTTTTGTATTAATGTGTTTACTATTAGGATGAACTTAGTCAAAAGGAAGCTACAAAATGGTTGTTTGCACTCACTGTGTTTGAGGATAAAATTTGAAACTATCAAGCTTCAGGGCACTTAATCAGCTTAGAATGACCAATCAACCTGGAATATTTGGAATGCAGAAAATTAGCTTTTTGAAATACAAAATAGTTGTACTGTCATATCAGAGTGACACGAAGTGACCTCATTTGATGCATGACGCAAAATGCATTTTTTGCGGTCAGCAATTCAATACAGGTTTCCAACATAAGTGAACTACAGAAGTGAAACAGCATTAATAAATGCAAAGTGTATTTTGCATTTGTTTTTCATTTGACTAAAATACAAGCTTAGTTATTCGACAGGCCAGTGGTCTCAGGGTTATTCTGTTGTAAGAAATCTATATAAAGTACATTTATTCAATACACGTTGTTAGTCTTTATTCAGCCTTGCTAATGTGAACAAGCTTCTTTCAATTAGTCGTACATCAGTGCTTTGAAACTGTGCCCATTCTTACTAATTGATTTCCTGCTATTTGTTTCCTTTCCATTTACTATTTATGAGTTACTTCCTGAGGTTTTGTTTATCATCTCTTTTCAGTGGAGAGATCACTGGATGCAGTGTGTATATTTTCTACCAAATGAGGAGCCTGTTCTCCAGGGTGAGAAGGTGTACCTGACTGCCTGTCGTGATGAGTACTCTGTGTGGTATAAGCTGCAGAAAGCCAGGTAACAAAACATGCATGTGGGAAAGGGTGATACTTTACTCCAAGCTCAAGTATTTGCTGCTCTTAGAGCAGCTATTTTGTAGAAGAGCAAGATAAGAACCTAAAGACTAGAAAATTATTAAAAGCCACTTCATGGGCAATGCACAGGTGAGAAAAACACATTATGCATAAAAACACAGTTGAGGTTTGGACTGTAGGCTCCTGCCTTATACTTAATGGCATTCTGAAACAAAAAAAGAGAAACAAAAAACCACTCGCGTTTGGTTCCTGGAAATCCTAAAATATAGCTCAGCTGAGCTGGCATATAGGTAAAGGAGTGAAATAATTGCCATTCTGTCTCCATTCTCTATTTTCCTCATCAGCACTGTCTTTTTGAGATTAATGCCTTTTGTTCAAATTAAAAGGAGCTTAACCATATTAGTTGTGATGACAAGAGCAGCTAACATTTTTAAAAATCAGTGCCGGCTTTAAAAGTTAATGTCTGAATTTTATGTGCCTTTTTTGCTTAGGTATCCAAGCGAGTATCTTTTTTCTAAAAGATGAAAGCCTAAAATACCTCATCATTAGAGTTAGTGGGAAAGTTTGGGGGGGTTCTTGGTTTTGTCTTTTTAAAAAGGTGAAAATTAGCCCTTTCTCTTCATTTGGAAATGCAAAGCCACAAAAAAATCATAGAATCGTTCAGGTTGGAAAAGATCATCAGGATCATCAAGTCCAATCGTTAACCTAACACTGGAGACACAAAACTACATGTATTAATTATGGGTGTGTGTACTAGCTAAAATGCATAAATGTACCTGTTTGTGAAAACATGTTACTTATGCTGTAGTTAATCACAGAATCATAGAATGTTTTGGGTTGGAAGGGACCCCTAGAGGTCATCTAGTCCAACCCCCCTGCAGTAAGCAGGGACACCGCTAACTAGATCAGGTTGCTCAGAGCCCCATCCAACCTGACCTTGAATGTTTCCAGGGCTGAGAACATCAACACATTAATACAACAACATTAATACTTCATTTATTTTTTTTTTTTTCTAGAGGAGAAGAGGAGGATAAAGCAGATGTTCGTGTTGAGAGTCCTGTTTGTAGGTGTCAGGCTCATCTTCTTTGGAATAGACCACGCTTTGGGGAATTAAATGATCAGAACCGAACACGCCAATACATCAAATCTTTGATGAAAGTAAGTGCATCTTGCCTGTAGGTTTTTTGGCCTCTATGATAGATGCATGTATTGTTTAATTTGCAGTAATTACGGAATTTGTTTCTCCCATGCTAAAGGACTTTGCTCACAAAGTGTATTTTATTTACATCAGCAGATGTAAGTTATATTTTGTCATAGAAATTTTGGTATATTTTAAAATTGTAAGCAGCCATTTTTGCATAGGAATTTGTAGCAGCTCAGTATATTTGTTAGAAGGAATATTGGTAGTTGAATAAAGACACCCAATACGTTTTTGCGCAAACTTTTTCTGACCTAAAACAAAGGGATTACACGAACATCTTACACTGTTCTGTTCTGAAGTGGTTAATCTCCCAGTCCTTATTTGATATGGAAGTGTGTAAAGTGGGGGAAAAATGTGACCAAAATGTCTAGAATTTGAAATTTTTTCCGTCTCAAATAGGAATAACAATGACTATTTATTTTCTGTAGGTTCTGAAAACAGATAGTGTTTGCCTTTGTATCAGTGATGGCAGTCTGCTGCCTGTGCTGGCTCACTATCTTGGAGCAAAACAGGTACAGTGCTTCTTCCTGTTTTTCTGATCTTTGCACTTTGGCTTGGTGGTTTTTTTAGTTCTCTCATTTAGATCAGCATTTCTAGCCCATTATTTAAGTATTTCCAGTGTCTCTTAAATGACAAGTGAGAAAGAGGCTCCCAGTATGTTGAAGTGAAGGTTAAATTAATCTCTGATCAAGCTGAAGTCTAGGGACATAGTAATTACCAGTTTCAATGTTTACCAACGTGTAGCCTTGAATGAAAGTGGTGTTCCCCATTCCCCACTGATTCCTGTTTGCCATCTTGTATCTTGGTGCTTTTGGAAATGCTCTTTCTACCAACCTAAATGTCTGGCAATTTTTTCTTTCTTCTTTTATGTTTGCAATTCCATAATTACATTTATTATCTAGTCTGAAGTGGAAGGTCTGTAACAGCAAGATAGGAAGCAGTAAGAATAGTGAGTCTGTGTGTAAATGAGAGCTGAGAGCTGCTGTGCTGTCTCACTTAGGCGTATACTGTACTTGATGTGTTGTGTCATGGGGCTCTTCAAACTAAAATCTATTATAGTTGGACTGAATATCTGGGAATGTGTAATGTAATATAATCCTGAAGAAGATGCTAAGCAATTCTTAGAAATAAATAAACATTCTGAGTTAAATCAGTGATCCGTGGACCCTGTGTTTTTGTCTTTAGTAGTGGCTAGTCACAGACGACTGTGAGAAGGGAGGAAATGAATAGGGCAGACAGAGAGTTCCATTATATTTTCCTAGCCCTGTAGCAGCATATTGCCTAACTATTCACCAGTTTTGAATAAAACCTAATTTTCTTCTTACTTCAAAAGGCTGGTGTGCTGCCTTGCACATCTGAGCTCTTTCCAGCTGTTACAGTCAGATCATGATAAACAATGCTTACAGGGAGTAAGCACAACTGGAGGTTGTTTCAACATGCTGGCAATATGCTTGCATTTTTTCAGGAGTAAATACATGTCTAGAGCAAATGTTAGTATGATATATGTGTCTTAAAAATGGAAAATAAATATTTGTATTCTGTTGGTTTTTTTCTTGTATGGCTGTGAAAACAGCATTATTTAGCCTGTAGTTATTGGGGGTGGTTTTGTTGTCAAAAAGGTACCATGACAGTGGGCTGTGGAATAGATGCATGGTTCTTACGAACTGTGTTCACTAGGGCATCAAAATAGTCCCTTTATTGTTCATTTACATATTTGTTTAATTCAAAATTATAAAGCTAGTTTGACTAACTGTTGTGTATTTTCTTTAGGTGTTTACATTAGAAAACTCTGCTGTGTCCCGTTCTGTCATGGAAAAAGTGAGTATTCAGTTTTCTGTTACAGCAGTAAATGAACTCATGTCATTTCTAAGGCTAGAACTGATGCCTTTGATTGTCCTTGCATCAATTGCTTGGATGCTAAATGAGTTCTATGAATGCATTTGATCATACAGTTTGACAAGTATGTGGGAGGTGGGATATGTTGGGGCGAGAGGAGTTCTTATTTTTTCCCGGTATTTGTACAGAGCTTTATGCAAATACTTGGAGGAATACATCCTGCTGGAGGTACCTCCAATCTCAGCTTTAGCTACAAGCCGAATCGGCCACAGGGGAAGCTGAGCTGAGCAGAGAGAATTATGGTTGCCAACACTTCATGTCTCCTTGCAGATGCCTGTTGGCTTGTCTGAGCTGCTGCTTTGCTGCCCTCATGGTGTTGGGGATAAAAGCCAAGCTGTTTGTTTCTGAGGATTAGTGGAATGTGAGAGTATCCCATAGCTTGCACCAGTCTTACTGGGAAAGTGGCATCTAGCAGTTCTGTCTCCCAGCTGAGACAAGCTGGGAGTGCCTGCTCCTAACTGCAAGTGATGTTTCACCTTTTTCCTTGGAGTAGAGCAGAGAGGGCCCTGCCAGTGGAGTGGAGGCTGTTCAGGAGAGGCAGCTAATGCCTAAGAAGCTACTAGAAGCAGCTTCCTGAAGTCATCGTTTGTCTGTGTCTGTTTTAGCTGGCACTATATATTTGAAAGAGGTCTGTCTCAGCCTGTGGTTTAGGACTACAAAAACATGAAGGGTAGGCAAATTAGGACACAAACCTGGTCTCAAACAGAAGCTCGATATGCAATGTATTTGTAGCTGAAGTAATTTTTGTCTTTCTTGACTGTCCTTCGCATCTGCTTCAAAGTACAAGTGAATGAAGGTGAGGTAGGGCATGTGTCACTAGGTGCACCTTTCAAGAATAGACTTGTGTCATTCTGATGAGTTATGGTAGGCAGTTTTTTAAAATTTCCTTTTGGCAACTGGTTTCTTTTTTTGTTTATTTTTAATAAAATTATTATTTTGATAGGGGCTTGAGTCTCAACTGTAGCTTTTGATAATCACAGTATGCTACTTTTTTAGTTTTTTAAAGCAAATCATCTTGAAGATAAAATTAAAATAATAGAAGCACGCCCTGAGTTGCTGACATCCTCTCATTTGGGAGATAAAAAGGTATGTTACAGTTGCCCAATACTGGATTTCAGTGGGGTGGTGGGGAGCAGAAGGTGAAGATGAATCTTGCTTTCCTACTGTGCTACTGTAACCACATGAATCCCATTATATCCTGGTTCATGTAAAATGTGGTGAGTAGATAGTTCAGACCTTGTCCCACTAAAACTAAATGAGACTAAAGACTGTGGGAGGGTTTTTGCTTTGTTTTTGAAAGGGTATGACTTTCCCTTGCTGCATAATCTATACCCAGTTATTAAGGCAGTTAAACTGGTTTAACTGCACATGTGCTACTGGGCTATAGCTCTTCTTTCTCAAGCCACTCAGAAGACTGCAGTCTGTTTGGAAGTGCTAACATCCTTAAATTAAAAATTTCAAAATTCTATGATTCTCATTACAAAGCCCTCCAACCTAAAACTGCAATATTTTCTCGCAAACTTCATTGCAGGAAAAATCACCTTAAATTTGCAAACTAAAACCACAAAAAGATGCCTATTTTGCAGTATATACAGTATCCAGTAATTAAATCCTTATGGAGCAGTAGAAGTTGTTTATCTGAGTACTTCACTTGCTATGTTGCATTGTGAACTATTGAAGATACAAACAGCCTGTGTCATTGAGTTGTTGTTCTTTATTATAATGCTTTTTATCTCCTCCTTTGCCAAGATTTCTGTTCTTGTGGGAGAGCCATTTTTTACTACAAGTTTATTGCCATGGCATAACCTGTATTTCTGGTATGCAAGGACAGCTGTGACCAGTCACCTTACCAGCGATGTCACTGTCCTGCCTCAGTCTGCCTGTTTGCACATGATGATCGTGGAGTTTCAGGTGAGATTGTTTAGAACCATCTGTTTGGTATTTACACAAATCCACTTAGAATTGAGTATTCTTCCAGGATTTTTTACCAACAAGTTCATCTCATCTTAATACTGTCCACTTCAATATGTTTTGCATTTACTGCCTGAGAAAAGAATATTTGACATCCTGAAGATGAGTTTTGCTATTTTGGGTGTCTCTTGTCAGAAAGCTAACTCAAGTAATTTTATCATTTTAAATGAAAGGGCTGAATGTTTTAAAATATTTCTTAAGATTAGAGAGATATTGCTGAACCAAGTGAGAATTGTGGTCATTTATAAAATTAGATATTCTGCAAAATAGCAGTTATTGAAGTGATGCTTTATGAGTGTAAGACTGTAGGCAGGATTCATAATTGCATGGGTTTTGTTTTATTTTTTTAAACAACTTGAGGCTGTGCACTGTTCTAAATTTGAGCATAATAGGGGTCACATCTTAAAAACACTTGGAAAAGTCATCTTTCAGAAATGGAAAAAGGTATTTTTTGTGGCTATTAAGGAATTGGACAGTAAAGATTGTGAAGAGTTTATCTGCAATGACAATGGAAATTAAATAAGTACTTTCCTAATTAATATGCAAAGTTTTTGTCCAGTAGCTTAAGTGAGGGAACTCTTTGGTCTGAAATCATGTAACTAAAATACACATACCTGTAAATAAAAAAATGCCTATAATCTAATGAATTTTCACATAAACATAACCTTCAGTTTATCTGTTAAAAATGCGAAGTCTTTTCTCTCTTCTTCCCTCTGTCTGGTTCACCAGCTGTGTAGTTTTGTGTCTGAGCCTTCTGTCCCTTAACAGTTTCCTTAGTCAAATGCTCTTTAACCTTGTTCTCTTACTTCTGCCTTTGATTTGTGCATGTGAAAATACGTATGTTCTTTTTCCCCCTGGGACTAATCAACTATGCTGCGTGTTTTTGCATACCTTTCAGTTTTCTGCAAAAATGTAGAGAATAAATATTTACTGAGCAAATAATGTAAATCTGAATCTTGTAACAGGAAGCAGACTGGATTAAGACTAATCAACAGTAATCAGATTGAAATAAGCAGTTAATTTTAATTCCATGCTCTCTTTTCAAGAGGATTTACTTCCCTAGAACTTAAAGCTTTTTGTAAGGAAGTAAGCATTATTCTCTTCATGTTTGGGATGAGAAGACTGAAGCATGCAGAGTAATGATTTAAGATTATTCAACAATCTAGTAGCAGAATGTAGAGTAACATTTGTGTCACCCGAACTTCAGTTTTGCACTTTTATGTACAGGGTTGTATTTGGAGATGATTCCATGTAGTTATTTCGGTAGGACACGTAACTTGTGTTTTGTTCTATTAAGCTATTCCAAAAGCTACTGCTTTAATTTCACCTTTTCCCCTTTGTTCAGTGGTGAATCTAGACTCAAAGACTAGAGTCTGTGGGCTTTTTAAAATAACCTCTGCATTTACCGGTTCTTGGTTAGACAGAAAGAACAGACATAGTGTTGTAAGGTGTTCTGCAGAACTGGTTCTGTAGGCTGTTCTGTCTTGTCAGAATAGGAATATGTCATTATAGTTAAGCAATTAGCAAAAGCTGGATCCAGGAGAAAGTATTTGATGAAATCACTTCAGTTACAAACTTGTTTAGTCCATAATTGCATTAAGGGAGCAGGATGCTACCTATCGGATCTGATAGTTCTATCAGGTGTGCTATTTGGAGATTCTTTATAGTCACTCCACTTCAGGCTGGATTCAGGCATGAATTATGACAGCATTTATTTAAATTTATTGTAGTCCTGCTGCCATCTTGTAAAGCAGGAACATTTGAGGTTGCTAAGTGCAACAATGAACAGGTAATAAAATGTATATATCCACAGCTAGTGAATGATCTTGTTCTATTAAGAGACCACTAATGCAGTCTAAGAAAAGGCAAACATTAAACTGAATCGTTGTCTGTCCAGTGGATTGCTAAAGTCAGCATAGGGTGGAATGCCTAAAATGATTTTACTAACCTTTGGAGTGCTAAAGGGAAGTATGGGAGTCCTGTAGGCTGCAAAATGTTTGATGCAACTGGGAGCACTACCTGTACTGGGTAGTGGAAATGGGGGGGGCTCTAAAGGTTTAATTTTGGCAAATCCATACCTACTCTAAAGTCAATTATGCATAGAGATGGTAGGAAATGTGGGATATTCTCTAGAGGAGTTGAAAATTGAAAATGGTGACTAAAGAATTAACTGACTTGCAAAACATTTTCCCAGAATACATTATCTTCTGATTCTTGCAGTAGTTCTAATGGTTTAGGAATGTATAGATAGTAAAGAGTCTTTGTCTGACTTGTTATCAAATGTCTAATCTACAGCTGAAATGATTTTGTTCACTGTATTACTTAATAAAGTCAAAAAAATTCTTGTTTTCTTTTCTAGGACTTATGGAGAATCCGGAGTCCATGTGGCACCTGTGAAGGTTTTGATGTCCAGACTATGGATGATATGATTAAAGTAAGAAGACTTAAAATAGTTTCAGCACAAGTCTCAGCAAAACAGAATAAAACTCACCTTGGTTTAAAAAAGTATTTAGTGACTGTTGAAAACCTTGCGTGTTAGGCAGGACACCATCGGTTGAATTCTTCGTTAATATGGTGGCTATTTAGCTCTTGCAAAACAGTAATTTCTGTGGCATGGGTTTTGGGGTTGTATGTATGCATTTGCCAGCCCCTTCAGTGCTTTGCACTATTCATTCAAAAAGAAAATACAGTTCTCAAAATTTTGTTCTGAGCTTGAAGTCAAATCATCTGGGAGTTGTTCGTAGATGAATCCTGCTGCCTTTACTTGACCTTGCAGGTAATTTTGAAAGAGAAAAAGGCTTTCTGACTTCAGATAAATAGATCTGAAGGGTGAGATTTATCTGTATCAATTTCTAGAGCTGTATTGTAGATATCCATATTTGAGTTAGCCATTTAGATTGCCTTTATAGTCGTTGTGGAGGAGTACAGGCAGTTCTGGAGTAGAATTCATCTCAAGGGAGAAGAAAAGTTAAATGCGTTGTATTTTGAAAATGCCTGTTTCTGTTTAACTGCTGAGGACCATAGTCATAACAATTACTTCATGAATGTAGTACGCATTTTCCCTTGTGCCTAAGAAGTGCAGTTCTGTCCTCTTGCAGCTTTATTGCTTAAATACTCTGGGTTCAGGACACATAATTAAATTGAAAACAAGGACTGTTTGCCTTTGGATTGTTTTCAAATAGTTTTACTACTTTCTTTCTTTAGAATTCTCTGAATTTTAGGGAATCCAAGGAAGCAGAACCTCACCCTCTGTGGGAATATCCTTGCAAGTCACTCTCTGACCCCCAGGAAGTTTTGACATTTGACTTCAGAAAGACTGTACCACAACACTGTCTCAGCACAGAGGGTTCTGTAAATCTTTTACGGTAAGTTTTCCCTTTGCAATAAATACTCTTGTCATACTCTGTTTTTTAACCACATATTCAAGCTCTTTGTGTGTGTGTGTGTGTGTGTGTGTGTGTGTGTATAATGTGTGTATATATATAAAATATATAATGTATAGTTTATAATAGTTAACTAGTGGGAACATACTTGTCGGTATAAGCCATGGTCTGGATGTTTTTAAACTTTCTGTTTGTTCCCTGTTACTGAGTTCTTGCAGAAAAAGCTCCTATTTAGCTTTCCAAATTATTCTGTTCAATAGCTTTAAAGTGTATGCTCTTCTTCCTTTTAACTGTAGTTCTGACAATCTTGATATTTGTCACATCTTCTGAGATACTTTTCATTATAATCTAACTACAGATTATACTTAATTCTGTTCAAACTTGAAATGCTGTTAAGAATTAAAAAACAGGAGAAAGTTATTTTTATCTAGAGCTTACGTAGCTCAAACACTGCTGTAATTATATGTTTTTCTTTGTGAAACAAAATCCAGAACAATCTGTGTGGGGTCTCTGTGCCTTTGCACCAGTTGTATTTACAGGCAACGCCTCTGTTCCTCATGGAGCAGACCCCTGAAGTGAGATGGGATGTGTGGTAAATATTTTCTCAAAATTCAGCAACCATAGAAGCTGGGATCTCTGAAGGAAGTACTCCCCAAATATGCCAAATAATTTATGCCATGTTATCAAGTGCTTGTTAAATGAATGTGGTTCTGAGGAGATTTAGTTATGACATACTCTCCTCTTGTCTTTTTTAGATTTTGTATCTGCAAGTACTTTAAAAGTTGCTACCCATTTACCAAATCATTCAGCTGTTCAACTTTTTTTCAAGGAAACAAGTTATTCCTGCTTTTACAGGTCTCACCTAAACTATGTGAGCAATGGGTGCAGTGTTTAAGCTGTCAGTATTGTATCAAGTAACAGGTTTTGATCCTCCACCTCTCCCCAGGAAAGGAAAGAGCCATGGAGCGGTTCTGTGGATGGAATATCATCTTGCTGCTGATGTCTCTGTTAGTACAGGACTGATGCAAATTTCAAACGAAAAGGTATTTCTTCAATCTAATTTATTATGTCAAAGTTTATAGGATTACAGTGCTGAAAAATGGGTCTCTGTTGGCCATGCTGGGTTTATGTAGTGCTCTTTGTTACACTATTTGAATGCTATGTAGGTAGATCTACTGCAGGGGCGAGCAGGAGATGTACCTTAAAATGGGAGAGTCTGCATTGGACTCGTATGGGACCAAATGCTCCCATAGTTTTGAACCACATTCAGCACTTAAATATGATGCTAGCTCAAAGTAGAATTTATTTGTATAAATCCCTTTTCTCAATTTAACAAAAGCAAAAATTTTGAGGGGAAAGAGAAAGTATTTTGGGTGTTCAGTC
>NW_009260400.1:297986-298193 GCF_000687185.1 Egretta garzetta | reverse complement strand
ACCTAATCAATTTTTTCCTGTATGACTTCACTGTGCAGTGTAGCATATGGTATTTCAAGTTGCGCATTCCTATAACAGAATGGATGGCAGTGGAAGTGATAACTATGTGATCATTGCACATTAAACTTGTGCTCTTACTGCATTATTACTGTCTAGTACTAATGTTGTAGAGTTTTGACTGCTTTCACTTTTAACTCTATCCTGTAG
>NW_009260400.1:292310-297971 GCF_000687185.1 Egretta garzetta | reverse complement strand
GTAGGGAAACTGTGAAAGGAATCCCCACTGCAAGCAAGCTGTCTATTTCTTCAGTTCTGTTATTGAATCAGAAGCTCTGTCACACCTTCCTAGTGCTGTCACATATGCTATAAATTTCAACACAAAGACAGGAGAGATTGCCATGGATTTTAAGCTATTATAAAATACTTTTCTTTTACTCATGTTCCTAAATTATAATAAACTTCTATAGTATTTTTTGTACGGCAGAGGGATTTTTTTATTGTGGTCAGAGGGCGAACTGACTGTTCTGAAATATACTTTAAATCTTTTTGGTTTTGTTTTCAAAATACATAGTTGGGGAGGTAGAGAGGAACATTTTCTGAAGGACAGGTATTCCTGACAGGGTTTGTATACATACATATACATACTTGCTATCATCTGTTTCAGTGTGAAACTCTGGTATTTTGGGGTTCTGAAATAATGCTATGGGGTTACAAAAGAGTTGACTTGCTGGTTATTGCATGGCATATCAGTGTTTGACGACGCTAAGCCTTACACCAACAGTAGATAAAAGTGAGTTAAACCCACTTCTATCTATTTCTAGGCTTTGCTCTTGTCAGTGTAAAATGGGAAATAATCTTCAGAGTGCACAAAAAGAAATCCCAAGTCAAGCTACAGAGGTATATTAGTACACTTAATAGGGAGAAGGAAACAGTTTAGCTGCTGTAGACTTGTCTAAGTTGGGACTAGTGTTAAACTGAAATGGTCAGTGAATTGAAGTATGATGCACTGATGTTCTGCTCATCTCAGTCTGAGATGCTGCGTTTCTGAAGAGGTGTTTGCCAAACAGTGAACAAAAGTCTGGAAAGGCCTAACTGGAAATGTACGTGTTCAGGTTAATTGGAAGTGACAAACTGATGGTAGTCTGACCAGAAACAAAAGAAAAAGCCATAGTCTAAAAAACTTGCAAATCCATAGGAGGTAGTTACTATGCATTATATGATCAAAAATGTGGCCTTATATTCATTGTGTCAGAGGTCTAAATAGTATTTGCCAGTTTATCGAAGTTGTATGTGGTTCTGCAATAGCACATGTCCGCAGCTGAGGTTTTCTTAGTTGCATTCCAAATCATGTTGGCAGGAATTGTAGTGTGTGACCATGTGTGTGCAATTAATTCTGCTTTAGATGAACAATCAATTGGCGTATCCGTTTTGTATGTGTGACCTATTACGGGAAATAGAAAATCAATGTACTGCCTGTCCTAAATTATGTCAGCCAGCCGCAGGGATAACTCTGCTTACCAAAGCTACTCCTATTTCCTCTGAGCAGCAACTTCAGCAAAGTGAAAGGAATGCCATAAAGAAGCCATGAGGAAGCAGGAACCTACTCTACTTTATTTTCCTGGTCACCATGATATATAATTCTGGTGAGTAGGAATTTTTCCTCTTTTTCTTCCTAAGAGCGTGATCACACTTATAGACCCAGAAGTCATCTGAAATATTCCTAAATTTTTCAGAACTATTTTCCCGACCAGGGTCTTAATAGATGTAAGGAAGCAATGAAATACATGACTGATGTTCACTAGAACAGAAACCCCGCAGCTCCTAGAGATACGTGGATTTTACTTTTCAAAACTGTACTTATAAGATGCTTAACTTCAGACCAACTTTGCTGGAATATATGGGTTGCTCTTCATTAAACAATTGTTTCTAATTTTGATACACTGATTGTAGACCACAGAAGGTATGGTGCCACAAATCTGTTTGTTGTATGTTGGGAACCTGAGCTGTACAATTGTAAAGGGAACAATAATATGGCCAAGCCTTTTAAATGGTAACACAGCAAAAAAAAATTAGATGCTGCCTCCTGCGTTTGCCCGTGGCCTGTCACAGAAAGCATGAGCTGCTGTTCTTCTTCTGCAGTAGGAATAGCTTCTGAAGACTCTTTGCATTTAACTGAGCAAATCATTCTGGATCTAACAGAAGCATGCAGTGTTCCCAAGGGAACACAGCAATATATTACAATTTAGATCTTTGGAAAAGTAAGATAAACAAAACCACAGCTGAATTAACAGTATTTTAATGTGTAGTGATAACTTTCTCAAAGATAACTGTATATGTATGTGCCTGAATCGTACTTCCTAAGAAAAAAATAAAACCAATAAATTCGCTAAAATGCCAAAGGGAAGCAATCCACATGGATGGGAATTTGTATTTTGTTATCAGTGTTATACATGTGGGAGATATGTGGACCCTACGGTAGATACTAGGCATGCTGACTGAGAGGTATCCTTTTTAAAGCCTTTTGGTATTGTGAGACTTGGGACTATTTTGTTTCTCAGAGGTGTGGGTGTAGTGAAAGTGAAGGGCATAGGCTAGCATATCGGCAAACTGTGCTTCCAGAACTGAACTGTGGCAATTAATATGGACCAGATTATTGGCATGTGAGGAAAAAGATCTTAAATTTCAATATACCTGGAGCGGTAATTGTATTGCTGCTGTCCAAAAGAAAAAAAAAAAAAGCTGGAAAGCTGAACGTATTTTAGCACCTGTGCGTTCCTTAGAGGAAGAAAATGTGATGGGTGTGCTCAGGAAATCTTGTGCATGTTTTAATTCACTGTGAGTGTGATCAACATTGCTAATGCTTGCTGGTTATGCTTATGTATTTAGGCAGGCACTGAATTGGCTTTGAGGATTTGGTTAAAACATGCTGGAGGCCATTACATTGAAGCAAACCCTTGCCACATGTATGGTTTGAATGTGTTCGCAGAAGTCACACAACTCACTGCATTTTGGTACATAGAAAATGTAGCTGTGTTGGTGCGAATCAGGGTGACTTGGGGAAAGATTTGTTGACATGTAATTAGGAGTATTTAGTGTGTGTATCAGGCTTCCTAGGCTTTGTGAATTCTTCAGGTTGGACTTAAAAACCTAGTATGATCTGTAAATTGTGTGGAAAACAGCTGCTTATGGGAGGATACTGGCCATTCCTTATATGCAAAAACAAAACAAAAAAGTACTTCTGTCTCTGTCCTCCTCCATGGGGCATTTTACTGCAAGCACACACATGGGGGAGGAAAGCCACTTTGTCAGAAAAATAAATCTACCCAGCAGCAGCATTCAGACTCCTCTATTTGTTCCCAGACCTGACAGAAGCATTGCCATGATGTGCTGAGTTGAAAGAGCTTCTGGCTATGGGCATCTTAATAAGCCGAGCAAGAATCCTATTTTCTCTTGGAAGGAACTTATTCTGTGGAGCCACCACAGGCAGTTTTTTTCCTAAATGACAACAGCTTTGATCCTGACTAGGCCTGCAGGCATAAATCCATGTTTTAATAGAAGGAGGATCCCCTGCCACCACTGAACTAATAGTATTACCATTCATATATTGTATGAGAGCCAGTGTGTAAGTGACAGATTTCTCTAATTGGCAAGAGATGCTTGCGCTAAAGATGCAGGTTTTAGTCAGGTATTAAAAATAATCATAAACTACAAAGTTTGACCATTCACATTTAACTTCCCTATTGTAGTTCTGCTCCAAAAAGAATAACTCTTCTGTAGCTCTGAATTGTAATGAGTTTTACTAATACTTGGTAGTTATCACAGCAGAAATCCACAAGAGGGTGCTGAGAATCCACTTTTAAATTTCTAGTGTGTTTTCAGAGCATGTCTACTTCTAAGGACTTGCAATGCAGCTGTCTCATCTTGTTTTGGCTTGTGACGTTATAAGGTACACCATACATACATGCACTGAAATGGAAAACTAGTACAAAAAGTTGCAAGTGCTGGTAAGAATAATATGAACTTGCACCTACCATAAAAAGCAGGCAGGCAACAAAGTGTCTCATGCTGAATACACAGAATGAATGACACTCAGGACACTGGAATTGTCATGGCCCTAATGAAGGACAAGGCTTGCATGTAATGTAAATGGTGTTTTCTAAGTCGTGACAGCTGCAAGATTTGTTCCTTTATTTGCAAAACAGGTACCTCTTGTCCGCAGGCTGGGCAATTCGAGGGCTGAGATCCCGGAGCTTGCTTTTCTCCTTCATTACTCCCATTGAAACCGCTCTGTGTAGGCTTCCTGCATTTACAAGATAGAGGATGCAGTTCAGGACTAATTCATTTAGTCACTCATCTTTTGTATTCTGTTTGTAGTTACAGCTGGTTGTTAGGAGGGGAAGAGACTATTACAGCTTCCTAGTGTTAGATTTTCTTCCAGTGACGATTGTGAGCAGAAAACAATGGGTGCTTGTCTTGTCGTTCTACCTTATTGACTCCGCTGGCATTGCAAAATGTTCATTTGGTTTCATGCTTAATCATTTTAAAACTTTGCATCTCCAAGCATTTAATGGAGACTGATGATTAAGACGCTTCTCAGAGAGAGGTATGTGGTGTTATCCCCCTTTTTCAGATGAGGAAAAACTAAGTGTGCTTTTGTGTGGGTGTTCAAGTGTTTCATCTGCCCCAGGCTCACTATAAGATTAGGGCCTCTGAGCTAAAAATGACTTGCTCAAGGCCACGCAGAATAAACTAATCCCCTGACTCCCTTGCTCTGCTTTAATCATTTGTTTTCTTAGTGCAGTGTGATTTCAAATGCAGCCTTATGAGGTTTGACCGAGATAGAGCAGATAAAGGCTGAGAGGCAGCAAATCCTTGGATACTTCAGTAATTAAAACCACAGGGGTTTTCACACACACATATATAAAAATATATATAAATTATATTTTTAATATTTAGATAATATATTTATATGGCTATAGGGCTTTGTTTTTGTTTTGAAAGACTGTCATGAAGATGACCCACCTTTTTTTTCTTTTTCTTCCCCCCCACCCCGTGCCCCCAGCAGGATTCTGTCTGGGATTTGAGAGCCCTAAAGATACCTCTCTTGTGGGCGAGGGGTACTACTGAAAGAACGAGAGCTGATTATCTTCCTGTATGCAAAGGGAAACCCCTGCAATTGCAGGTCTGATGGTGCTCTTGGCAGTGGTGCAGGCACAGTCCCAGGGTATCTTAGCTTTTATGTTGCACACTAGACTGGCCACGTATCCTCCTCTTCTTCCTTGGCGTTTTGCTGGATTGCAGCTGCATAATGTACTGCAGCAGCAGCCTGGTTTGGGGGGGGCGGGGGGGAGGTATGCCTCTCGTGCCTGTTATTTTCCGCAGCTTCTGCTCTTTCTTGCCTTGCACATTACTCTGTAGGTGCAGCGTTGCGCTCGTGCTTTGGAAGAAAGAGTGGGCGCTTGCACTTCGCTGGGCTCCTGCTTGTCAAGGCTGATGGATCCTGCTGGATCTGTACTCCCAGAAAGTGGCTGCTTGCTTCATGTGAGAGTATCTAAGAAACCAATTCTTCACAACCCTGAGAATCGGCAAATAAATCAAGCTGCGGCGATGAATGGGGTGGGAGGGAGAGACAAACAGCCTTCCGTGCACCGCTTGATAGCGTCATTTTCTTCTCAAGGGCGGTATTTCTGGGAGTGGTTGGAGTGGCCCTACCGTGGCCCTACGCGCCGAGTCTCGTGCCTACCTCGCAGGCAGTTACAGCGGAGGGCTGGCGGTGGCTCGCTGCAGGGGGAAAGGGCGGCGCGTGCATCCAGAATTAATTGGCACCAGGCCGGCTCCCCCGGAGGTGGGGGAGAGGCAGGGGGCGGCCCTTTGGCCGCGGATACCTCCCGGGTCTCGCAGCGCTGCCCCCGGGGCC
>NW_009260400.1:229006-292016 GCF_000687185.1 Egretta garzetta | reverse complement strand
GTCTGCGCCTCCGGTGAGCTTGGTTGTTTTCTCCATAAGATAAGTTGTGTCAGCACGTGCTCCCCGTCCACAGGGTTGCACGAGGGAACACGACTTTGGCTGGCTTAGAGGCCTGCTTTGTTTTAGCAGTAATAGTGGGTCTCAAGAAACAAAAGCTCACGTGTTGAGTATGTCTGTGTGACTTTAAGACGGAGGAAGCCAAGTGCACACATGGGTAATGAACTGGTAGGAAAAGAATATTCATACCGTGTAATTTTGCCTGCTGTTTTGCCACGTGTGTATCCTGGCATGCTGGGACGTTGTACCAAGTAGTGAGTAAGCCTAGGACCAAGACAGGGGCTTTAGTATTGAATGTTCATGCCTCTGGTGTTTTAAAACAGCAGTGCTGACGTTGTGTAAGAGTTCTCCGTAATACTTCTCGTAGTCTGTTTCTTTCTGTAGAGGTATAAAACAAAAGGTTGGTTTGTTTGTTTTAATATTACTGCAATTTAGTTGCTTTTAGGTCTAATTTGCTGTAGAACTTTATTTTTTCTTCTAGCCAAATGCCTTTAGAAATAATAAAAGCAGTCTAAACAGCTGTTTTTCAAGCCATGCTGACTGACAAAAAGGCCAACAGTATAAAAGTTTTTTGTGGGTTCTGCCCCCCTTTAAGATACCTTTCTGTGTGCTGGCTACCATTTATTAGCTTTCCTTGCCCTAAGGGGAAGAAGGGAGAGGGTAATGGGGGATAAAAGGAAAATGTTAGTTGCCAAGCCCAGTTTTGGTTTAATCTGTACATGCAAGGTTGAAAAGTCAGGGGAGGGTTTTTTATGTTAAAGTCTAGTCATACCTGGTTTGTTTTAACATACACACACACCCCCCCCACGCCACCCCCCATTTTAAAAACAGCTTTATCATACCTCCTGTGTTAAGTGACATGGATTAGTCTCAGCTGCCTACATGTACAGCTATCTCTGTTCCTGTGCATCTCCAGTAGTGTGTTCTCATCTGAGTGATTAAAATGGTCTTTGGACTCCAAATCTAGCAGTTTCATTCTGATCAGAGTTTTAAGTGGTGGTCCTTTAAGTGACCCAGTTGGCATTCCTCCTCATTAAGCATCAGCCTTGCTTAAAATCAGTGGCCATCTCTTTCATTCCTCCTACCTCCCCTCTGCCCTGTTGATCAGGCAGACTATCCTGAGAGCAAAGCAGAGGTTTCAGAGGCTAACAGAAAAGCAGGCCAGGAAGTCTGCCAGAATTAGGCAGGCATTCTCGCTTCTCTTCAGCAAAAGGTGTTTCTGCCAGCAAAAATGTGTCATTTAAAGTTTTATGCTTCTGGATCTGAAGCATAAAACCAAAACTTGATCTGAAGGCACTTGATGAGGCATGGGAAAAGTGTGGTAAGATTACAACGAAGTTACCTCGTGCAGCCTGCATGTCAGTAGAAAGCGCTAATCCTGAGTCTCTTAAGCATAGCATGCCAAAGGGGGAAGTTCTTGGTGGAGGCAGCGTGTTAATATGTTATGATCTTTTGTTGAAAATTGTGCTAGTATATTGTATTATGATGGCTCAGTGTGTGTTTCTGCTTTGTATGAAACTGTTAGGGAAGTTGCATCTCTCCTTCATGCATTAAATAAGTTTTTTTGTAGATTTCAAGGTTTTAGATTTTCCTTTGCCCCCCTTCTCTTTACTTAATACTGACTAGTGTTCAACAAAGACTAGCAGTTCCCTCTATGTTGCGCAGCAGAATAAATGAACCATAAGGTCAACTTCCATGTTAAATGTTACGTTTTCACCCTCTCTTGTGTTATCTTGGCACGTTCCCTGCAATATACATTAAAAAAAAAGTCTCCCAAAAGGGAAGAAGGCAGAGAAAAATCTAGGAAAGACTATGTCTTTGTATTTCAGTACAAAATAGGCTTTATGTCTGTTGTAGAAGGATGCTTTGCTCCGCAAGTTTCATGGGTGTATACTGACAAAACATTTAATTTCTGTGTGTTTTCTTTTGTGCTTGTCATGGACAGAAGCTCTTTGAGGCCAGTCGCTTACTGTATTTGCGTGCAGTGCCTGCACTGCCAGGCTGTGGTTTGTATTTGATGTTTATATGAATGAAACAGCAGGGTAGAGGTACCGGTAGCATTTCCCTTCTAAAAAGGGACCCTAGCAGTTCTTCCTAAACCAGGTTAGTGTCAGGGTTACGATATGAAGAGTTGAACTCCTCTAATTATCTGTTGTAGATACAGAATCATAGAATCACTTTGGTTGGAAAAGACCTTTAAGATCATCGAGTCCAACCTTTAGCCTAACCCTGCCATCCCACCACTAAACCATGTCCCTAAACTAAACCGTGTCCCTAATATGCTAATGTACAGATGTGGTTGCGGGTACGTTCCTTGTTTCACAGCAGTAGCCCTCAGGTATCAACAGGCATTTTGCGATAAGGATGCAGTGTGGCCCTTTTAGGTGCTGTTTAGCCTGTTCTCTTTCTTTGAAGCCTCCCTCGATGGCAGAATGTGTCCCCATTTAGAATGCTGCCATTTTTGTATTTGTCATGGTGCCAGTCAGCTAAGCCGTGTAGTCTGCCTGAATAAATAAAGGTATTTTCTCACAGGAGATCATCTGTTCAGATCGATGCAATGCCTTGTATCCACTGCCAGCTTCCTGCTGCTTTCTTGGATGCCTCTGCCCATATCCCTTTGCTTACGGGGAGAATATTCCGCTTGTGTCTCTGCCTCTAGCTGGGAATTAGATACACTGCTCCATTGTTTACCTCCCCTTAAAAGCTGAGAACTATGACTCTCTTTTCGAGACAGTCTGTATTTGCATTCCCTGGGTTGGCTGGGCAACAGCTAATCAAATAATAATATTTAAAATAAGATTTAATAAAAAAGCATCTCTAAAGGCAAGGTGTAGTAATGATTCTCGCCAGCAAAACTAGTCAGCAATGTACATACTGTGGAATGTTTTCTAAATAACTAAGGGCCATTTAATCTTTCTTAATATTCTTAACTTTTTTGTTGCTGGGTTTTTTTCCTTTTTAGATGCTCTTGTATCTTTATAGTATGTCTGCAGATTTAGTATCTCCTCCTTCCATTCCTTTTTTTACCATTCCCCCCTCCTGCCCTCCACACTTTAAATACAGGCTTCTTACCTAGAGCCTTGACAGGGAGCTATTCATACTTGAAGAGTTTCTGCTAATAAGCACCAGTTCTGTCCATGTTTAAAATGTGAATAAAAATATCAATTATTTTTTTAAAAGAATAAATTGAAGGTCGCAAACAGCTAATTATGCTTGCACTTGTAAATAATCATTACCCAGCAGCAGCAGAAATTCTGTAATTTTCCCCTGTCCTCAAACCAAAGACAGGGCGGAGTTGGACCTTCTGGGTTGCTCTGTATAGTCCCTTCCTGTAGTAGGGCTCATGTGTATAATCTCTCTTTAAAAATACATCAAACTCTATTTTAAAAGCAGTGGGGTTTCGGTGAGGATTTTTTGTTTGTTCATTTGTTTTGCATTCC
Organism: Egretta garzetta; assembly: GCF_000687185.1. Lineage (NCBI taxonomy): Eukaryota > Metazoa > Chordata > Aves > Pelecaniformes > Ardeidae > Egretta > Egretta garzetta. The sequence continues at coordinate 288,519 of NW_009260400.1, read as the reverse complement.
GTTGTGGTTGTTTGGAAGCTGGCTTTGAACTTGTCTGGTCTTGTGGTCAGGAACCTTGTTCTAATTGTCAGCCCCTGGGAATCCGGGACTGGACAAGGACCTCTTATATTGGGTTTGGAGCCACTGCCCAGCATTTAACTAGACTCAGCGTTTCTTTCTGTCAGTGTATAATAAAGGCTACATTTACAGCTTCTAATTTGTGCTAACATTGGAACACACAGCTGCAGAACGGTGAGGCCGAGGTTTTTGCAGTGAGGTGGAAGGACGCTCAGGGTCAGCTGTGGACAAGAGGGATCTCACCAGGTAAGCACCGTTAGTTCAAAAACGCCACAGAGTTCCAAGAACACCAGACTAATAACTAATGAAGTAGCTACAACATGAAGTCCTTCTTATGTGCTTATTGCAGGACACAAAACACATTTTGTTAGAAGTCTGAGTTTGCTTTGGCTATAAATAGCTTTCTCGGCAAATGTGGAAAAGAGAAATTTATATGTAACTAAGGAGTGACAGAAAATAGAGTTTAAATACCTGTTTAATAACAGTCTTATTTGGGGGCTGAGATAATGGACCAGGCTGTGTACTGAGAATTAGTTTGTCTTGTGTGATACACCTTTCATTTAGCACATTTAGCACCACGCTAGACCTAGGGTTTTTTTTTAGTTGGTGTCTTGCAGACCTCGCAACTGCCTTTTATTCCTTGGTATCCTGAAGGTCCCTACTAAGCAATATAAAACATTAAATGTTGGCTTTGCTGAAGCCAGTGACAGCGTAGCAGTTGACTTCAGGAGTAGTTTTTAATTGTAGAGGAAGAGTCACCTTGATTCTGCTGGGTGTTCAAAATTCTGGACTGGCATTTGAAAGGTATTCAAGAACCTGTTGCAGCCAAACACAATAGATCGTTAGATCTGAAAAGGTAGTGAGGATGTTGCCCAAATTATGGCAGGGCTGGGGTGTTCAAGCTGACAGTCTTCTGCTAATTTTAGAAGTTCATGAACCTCTTTAATGAGAACAAAGGTACCTAATTACATTTGATGTGGAAAGACGTCATCTTCCCCCATCATGCTCATCTGTTTCTGTTCGTTGCAGTTGGATCCATTCAGAATACACTGCCATTGGGTGATTTCAGGTTCTGAACTCCCACATCACTGCTTTCAAATACCAAAGTGTCGGGAGGCTGCCTGTGCAGGCGCTGCAGCATGCGGTGCTGTGGCAGCAGTGGAAACCCCTTCAGCTGTTTTTACTGCATCATCCAGAATCTTAAAATTACAGCAGTATTATTGTGGAATAGAGCAATTCTTACTATAGTTGCGTCCTGAATTCTGTGAGAGTCGTTCTGCTAGGCATTTGTGGACTCACAGCGCACAGGTTAAATGTGTAGGGTTTGTCCCCCTGTTTTACAAACACGTTGCTGTCCCTTCTACAGGCAGCTCTGTTTCTCTGGCTTAACACTGCACTGTCTTAACCATCAGCCTCTGTTTTGTATTGTTAAGGCAGAAGGATTTATATCAGTTACTAGCTAATACAGTGTTTAATGTGTGTATCTGTGAGGCAAATTCCATTTTAGCAGGGTGGAAAGCGGTCAGAGATATCAATATTCAGTATACTAATGACAGTACAGCATTCAGGATCACATTAAGGTCTCTACTGAGCTCATCAGGCTGACGCATCTTGTTGCTGGGCTTTGGAAGAGTCAAAACATTTGCAAATAGAAGGGGGACTTTTAAGGCACCCGGTTGCTTTAGATGCACACTGCCATGACTTGAGGAGCTTTAGCAGAGCCTTGCGAAAAAACCTGTTGCAACAGATGTGGCATAACAGTGAAAACTAGAATGAAGCTTTAGGCTTTGGTTGCAGTGTTTGTACAGATAAAGGATATTCTGACACACCTGGCTTACCAGCTGTACTGTGGCACTTGAAGCAGTTTGGAGTTGTTCTGCCGAGTTTAGCTTTGAAGACATCAAAGGTTTACTTACAAAAGGGAAAGGGAGGGCTTGGCAGTGGTGGAAACTGTGCAAGCGTGTGTTGGTGAGCATGAGATGCTCACATGGGAAGCGAGGGAAGATGAAGCATCAGCTTTTGGGCGTTTCCAGAGAAACAGAATAAGCAGGTGCTGTTTTCTAGAAATTACGCGATGTACAGACGGGCAAGCCAGCTGAAAGCTACTGTGTTACTAGGATCATGGGGAAAATGTCCCTTTATTTTATGTGATTATGTACAATTATCTCATCCTTTAAAGCACAAAGGAAGGGTGTAGCATTTTTCTACAACAGTTAACCTCCTCTTTTGGTAAGTTTATTGTTTAGATGGTTCTTGGTGTCTAAGAACCATTTTCCTTGGCGGTGTAGTGCTGGGTGCTGTATAAAAGACAGGACAGTGACACAGTCTTCTGCCCCAAAGAGCCTGCGAGTCAGATGGGAGGAGGGTGAGAGGACGTGATGAACAGCAAAGGCAGATGAATGGGGTTCACGGGTTGGAAAAGCCTCTGTCGGAGTGTGAGGCGGTGGTATCGGGATGGGCACTGCAGCCTCTGTAGGGCTGAGCACAACTTCAACAGCCCACATAATTTGCTATAATATGAAATGTTTGTCAGACCTATAAAGGGGTTTTGGGGAGTTCAGGGGAGAAGGGAAAGGGAATGAATATATGGCCCGGATTAAACGTTGATGGTGATTCCATGATCTTAGATATGCAGACCTGATGTGTAACTGTCCTCAGATTTATTTTTTTTTCTCCTCTCTTTTTCTTCTAATCTTAACGTGCAACTAATGCATGTTTCTTCCTGTTCACATCTAATGGCTGTAAGGAGCAGTTGTTAAATCTGCCATTATGTAAAAGACGAGAAAGAGGATTGTTGTTTTCCTGCCAGTCTTTCTAGCAAGCCCCACTCACTGATTTCACCAATGGCTGCTTGGAACCTTCCCAAAATGTCAGGGAAAGTAAGGAAGAAAATATGCAGGACTTACTTACAGACTTGGGAGTGTTAGATGGGAAATCTGGAGTAGTCAAAAACAACGGTAGAGGGTAAGAGCATGTCTTTTGAAAGGCCGTGAAAATGTAGACGAGCAACTTGAGTTTGCTGCAGCAAGGATTGGTGCATCAATTAAACAGTCAAAAAAAAGGGCTAGAAGGATAACAGTTTCTGCAGCATTCTGCGCAGAAATTTCAGTGGGATAGGGCAGTTTGTATTTTAATGGGTGCTTTGCCAAGAGGATCTGTACAATAGCCAAAGAGGCAGATGGCATTGAAGTTACAGTGCTGACCGGCGGGCAGCTGTGGGCACGAGTTCATAAGGAACTACGCTAGAGCTCCTGGGGCAGAGGGAGCAGGAAGGAGTTGCGCTTTTCTGTACTTGCTCTTCATAGTTAAATGTCTGGAAGAGGCAAACTGTCCAGGACATGATTTGTGTTTTACCTTGTGGCTCTATAGCGCTTCACAGAGGGGAGCACACTTGTGAGCTGCTCACATAATAGCACAGCTGTAACAATGGAAAAATAGATGAGGTATTGCAGGAGAGGCACATACTAGGGATCCACCACTGGAAAATGAAGTCTGTCAAAATATAATGCTATGGTGGCACGAGCATGCAGACAAAAAATCACCTGTACAGCAATGGAGAAAGATGCAGAGATCCATCTCTAACATCCTCGCTCGCAAGATGGATGAGTGGTTCCTTCCTGAGCTAATGATAAATGTGTATGCTGTGCTCTTCCTTAATTGCTTGGATTCCACTGATTTCCTCCTTTCTGCTTGTGGAAAAAGTAAATTCTTTGAGGTGAGGTTCCCTACTGGCTTTTTATAAAGGACTTTGAAAACAGAAAGATTGAACCAGTAAAATGGATTCTTCCCCCTGGTCGTTGTTTTGTTAAATCACTGGATTTCTTAAGGATGTATGTATGGGGCGGGGTGTGCATGTGTATTGTTTTTTCATTATCTTTGGACAGTATGAAGATAGAAACCTGCTCTCCGTTATTTCAGGGACTAGGTAACTGCTGAGACATCAGGATGTACAACTGCGTAATGAGAAATTGTTCTTGCGGCCTTGCGTTGCATCCCAGCAGAACGCAGTGTGGAGCGGATAGCCTCGTACTTAAAGCCTGGATTTGGTACAAGATGCAGGTTTTGGGTTTGCAGCCTCCAGCAGGCACTGTGAATTCTTACGGGAAGGTTGTGCACCTTGAAAACTGAGTGGGGTGTGTCTGAGCAGCAGCGGCCAAGGTGGAAGGAGAGCTGAAAGCACTCAGTTCTTTCACCCTTTATTTTCTGCAGATCCACTATAGCAGGCTTAGCACAGCGAGACCATGCTTGACCCACCCACCAGACTGCATCTTAGATTTCCGTTAGTGCCGCAGAGTCCACATCACAAAACCAGAAAAAAGCGGACTGCACAGAATCATTTGAGCCTTGAAATTTTATTATCTTGTTTGCATCAACCAGTTATTCCTTTCAGCACCAATAAAAGACAAAAAACCCTCCCTGTTGTTCAAAATACCTTGTTTTTATCTGGCTGAGATTGTGGTTTTCTTGCAGGCAAAGAAACCAATGAAAATATTTAGATTTTTATTTTTTTAATACATTTATAACAAAATGTCAGAAGGTGTGTGCTTACCATATAAAAACATTAGGTTCCAGAAGGATACAATACCGAAAAATCATTGAAATAAAAAAGGTTATTCTTATTATAGGATTTCTAAACTTCAGCAATAATACAAGTCTTTAAAAGCATCAAGATTGTATTCAAAACAAGATGGCATGGAAAAATGAGACCTTCAGTAACAATTTGACCCTCACTGTAATGGATGATAGAACTGGGATTTTTTCGGAGTGCTTGAATTGATTGTATTTCTGATCTCATCCTATAGTGCCAGGAGAAGGTAAAAATGCTTCATTTCCGAGCTGATGATATGTGCTGACGCTGCTGGGTGACCCCAGGGTAGCTCAGCAACCAAACTGGGGACAGTCAGATCTGCTTATCTGGACTACCAAACAAAGGCCATTTAAAAAAAATTATTTCTTAGAACTGTAAGTTCCTTAAATCTTACTGTCTTACCCAACAATTAGGAGTGAAGGTCTAGCCAGACTAGCCGAGAGTGCTTCTGGGACAAAACCTTGTCATAATACTAGCACAAGATAGGTAAACTTGTTACACAAGACGGCTTTCTCAAGGGTTTCTCTACAGCGGCACAGGGCAGCAGGCTCCGCTTGGAGCCAGTCTGTGGTACTGTTTACATTTGGTTGCTTTAGACACCTCCTACTAAGCATCCAGTTTGTGAGGGAATAAAACTGGCTGGCCACCACTTGGATTACTTATAGTAAACACTTTTTCCCACAGCGTGAAGCTGCACACTAGGCCTTACTACCCTGGTCCTCAGTGGCTGAGCTGCGGCGCAGAGCAGATGGATCGCGCATCCCTCCGACAAACAGTGCGCAGTTAACTGGACCTGAATGCGCCTGAGGGGCTGCATTCTGTAGGCTGTGGGTTTGAACTGACCTAAAGGTACCAACTTTGTAAGGACCTGACATCCTTGAAACTTCTGCAAGCTCTTTGTTTTGGGCTGTCCTCATTTTTGTCCACTTGCTCTAGAAGTACTGTTGTAAAATGCAAATTGAACTTGAGAAACAGAAGACGTTATCTAGCTTTTGTAAAATAGATGACACTTAGTTACTAAGCCAAGAATAGCGTTATCACCCACTTCTTGAAGATACCTGAAATTCCTGTACCAAGTGGGGTAAGCATAGTAGAATAAGCTTAATTTGGATGTCTTGTAAGTAACATCCTACTAATAAATTGGGTCATGCTATCCTTAAGCAAAGCAGGATTGACTTCTGAAGGAGCTATCCAGGGTTTGATTTCCTGGGTGTGTTCTGCCCTCCCCCCCCACCCCTCCCCCCCCTTTGTTTTAAAATGCATTTTAAGTACTCTATTACGTAGTATCTGTCTAAGGCTTCTAATGATTGATATCCTGCCGGTACAGGTGGTGTCTGAATGATCCTCTGTGAACTACTGGAACTGTAGTAGTGGTGGTGTAGACAAAACTCATTTTTCTCCAGGATGTGACTCTTCTGGAAAGCAAAGCCTGTTCTTTTACAGTTCACCGGTACATAGGCTCTCTGACTCCTGCCAGCGTACCGAGGCATCAGAAGGCACAGAATCAATGCAAAAAACCGAGGAGTTTCTGTACAGTGGTGCCACAATGCTGTACCTCCCAGCATCACACTCTTGCAAAGTCAGATCTTTAAGACAGTAAATGAGTAAGAATTAACTAGACTGATTAAATGCATGTGCATTGTTTAAAGAGAACGTTTTACAACTATCCATTTCTTGATCACCGAGAAACTAAGAACATCAAAATCTAAAACAGTTTACTTCAAATTTGAAAAAAATATTTCTCAACGTATCTCAAAAAGTTGACAAAAGTGCCTGGTTTTTAGTCAGCACAAAGCCACAGAACTAATTTAAAAGTAATTTAGACCATGCTAGTTTTACTGTAAATAATGTAACATTGTTTGGCAGTAGTTTTTTGATTATATCCCACACAGTGTCAAATTCAGCTCCTGCAACTGATACTTTGTGAAGTTGATATCAAATTGTAATTTACATTGTTAGGAAAGCTATTAAAAATACTGTACCTTATATTTAATCTTACTACTGAGAAACCTGCTGGACAGCACACACAAAAGTGCCTGGTTTTTAGTCAGCACAAAGCCACAGAACTAATTTAAAAGTAATTTAGACCATGCTAGTTTTACTGTAAATAATGTAACATTGTTTGGCAGTAGTTTTTTGATTATATCCCACACAGTGTCAAATTCAGCTCCTGCAACTGATACTTTGTGAAGTTGATATCAAATTGTAATTTACATTGTTAGGAAAGCTATTAAAAATACTGTACCTTATATTTAATCTTACTACTGAGAAACCTGCTGGACAGCACACAAATTGCTACTGATACTGATTTTTTTTTTTTTTTTTTTTTTTAAAAAGGTTAATAAAATACAAGCAAGGTAGAAAATAGGATTAAAAGCATTGTTTCAGGTACAAGTTTTTCTGAATTGGGTGGAGAGATAAGAAACCAGAAAAACACATTGCACATATGTGCACCCTCTGTATAAAGAGAAACATACAAAGCAGGAAACTGGTGGTGCACAGGGATAGTACACTAAAGTCTCTGATGCTGTAAACTTGAATTCCTAATTTTATCAAAAAGGGGAATTGAGTCTGGTTCCATTTTTGAGTCCCCGTGGGTTACGCTTGCGGACTACCCCACGGTTTGGCACAGCACACTTTTAAGAGGCAGTCTCTGCTGACTGGAAAATGAGGCATAAAACGTGTCAAGAGCAGGTGCAGTGGGAGAGCGTGAGAAGTGGCTTACTTACCTACGTGGAGTTAGCCAATACTGTTAGCTGGGTACTTTCTGAGTTTCTACTTGCAAAACCAGGCTGATCTAAGTAAAAGTTCTGTTGTTTACTGTAGCTAATTAAGCCAGTACAAGAGACTGTGCAGACTGGGATTTCTGATTTAAATCTATCCTGATTTAGCTCAAGCTGATTCCTAGCAGGTGTAAACTACACCAAAACGAGCATTTTCAGGAGGAGTTTGTGGCCAGTGTAACTGTAACAGTTTACTTCATGGAGTAAGTATAACTATTAGATTAACTCTTCCCTTTTCAACACAGGGAATTTGTAAGGTAAGAGGAAACAACACTAAAATGGAACAGGAAGTAGGCAGAAGAAACTAAGTATTGGTTAAAATGCAAGGGGTCTCACTGTTCTCCCAGCAACACAAACCCTTCTGAATTTAAGTCCCTAAAAAAAATGCTAAGTCTCGTTATGGACCTGATTCTCAGCTTTACATTATTTTTGTTGAGGTTACAAAGGCTGGGTAGGTCAGGTCATGGGGATAAGATGGCAGAGGGGAGCCCCGTGTTTAAAGAGCTGCAGTGGAAAGAACATACGAGTTAGATGGCAAGACCCCTATTAAAGCCTGTGAGTGCATAACAGATGGGGAATTGTCTCACAGACACACACAAACCCTCTGCTCATAGGAAGTAGTTACCCAAGGCTGAGAGTCACGGGTCTGTTCTCTAGCAGCTAAGCCACGCTACACTTTCCCTTTAAATGTACTGATTCCTTTGGAAAATTGTTAGGTTATCCTGCCTTATCAATCATACACTGTTCTACGCTTTTCTCCCAAAATGTCACTTACGTTTATTTTAACTCTATATCTAGCATGCATTTTACAAGCTATTTCCCACTTCTTTCTAGCTAAGGCAGAATGTTGGCTCTGGTGTTACCAGTGGTACTACAGGAACCTATTCACTCTACTGTAACATACATACCTTCCCATACCATAATTCAGAACTGCCCCATGTATGGGAAAGAAAGGAAAGACATTACAGGGGAACTATATTTCTTCTTAAGGGAGTAAGTTGCGCTTAGAAAGCTAAAGGCCCAATTCTGGAGTCATTATTCAGACAAAACACTTCATCATTTCAGTGGGAACACAGTTGGAATAAGGGCAGGACCATGTTCTTAAAATCTTAATTCCAAATCTTTTAAGTATCCTTAAATCAGACAGGAAGATACCGGTCTGCAAATTTATATAGAGATTTTGTTTTAAAGTCTACCTGTAATGACAGAAGGGCTTGCCAGTCCCAGAATGCCTTGCTTTGGCTGGTATCTCATTTTTGAACTCAATTCCATTCTGATATTCCCCATGGTATCTTACTATTTTATCTCAGAGTGGCATGCAGTGCGGGCGCATGCTACTGATGCAAGCACGCTACTACAACTTTTAACAGGCTAAAAAAAAGAAAAAAAGCTTTAGCTTCTTAGTTATACAAAGAAATGATGCAAAAAACCATTGAGCAGCACTAACTCACAGACTAATTACAAACTAAATTGTGCTATATATTAGTATAAAAACATGTTTTAGTAAGAATGGCACTGGTTCAGAAGGAATTCGGATTTCCATCTTGGTTCCGTTCGGTCCACAGTGAAAGCATTGTAGTACAGGCCTGCCCTGTTGCCTGAGCAACACATGACGGTGGCTTTGGGCCACAGCCCCTTCCATTTCTTCCCTTTTTACATCCGCCATTGTTAGTACATTCTGGGGGTAGCCCGGGTCAGGTCTGGTCATCTTTCCTAAGGTGGCACCAGGATAGTTTGTCCTTATGCTCTCATATTTTCTTAATATCATTAACGTTTCTCTCTTCTAATCTCTCAAAGCTGGTCAGTTTTAAGGGTCGTCATCTCCTGTAGACACCATGAGACGCATTGCTACTGGTAGGTGGTCTGTCAAGCCTGCTAACTGGGTAATAAAACTGAACTCTTCCACTTCCTGCAGAAGGAAAAGAAAAGTGAGGAAGAAGGAATTGGAAAACTGATCTGTTATACCACACACCAGGACTCGGCTTTTATGGCTCTTTGTAGCATACGTCAAACTACCTTACTGTATGAGTAGATGTATGGGGCCAGTCTAGCTTGGCCGTGTTATTGGTAAACTTACCTGCCATACAGGGCACGTCAGTGTGGTGCAGGTGATGAGGTGAACCATTTGTACAATACACAGGTGAACTAGTCTGGATGAAGTCTGTTGTACCTTTTCTTTCCATTTACAGCAACATCTGTGTTGTCCAGACAGACTTACCTGTCGATCTGGAGTAGGTAACCCGTGTGCGTAAGGAGGCACTTGCCTGGGAGGAGGGGCTGGCCGCACTGTGCCAGATACGGCATGCAGCTAAAAGGGAAGCCTGTCCTCATTAGATTGAGGTGTTAACTTCATGGGAACTGAAGGTGATCAGGAGCCCTGCTCCTCCCATCTCTGAATTCCAGCCTTTGTTCTGGCAGTGTTTCATGGACCAAACTGAAGATCCGCAGGAAGTACTGTGTGTGTCCCAGCTTCTGAAAGCTGGATGGAGCAACCTTAATGCTCACTTGATAAAATGTAGTTGTCCCCTCCTATGGGCCAGGTACTTACTTTGCTGTACTTTGGGAATTGCTCACAGGAAGCACGGATGTTGTAGTTCTCTTTATGCTGCCAGCATGAGCCTTACCAAAGGCCTGACCTGGGTCAGAACTATTCAAATATTGGCATTGTTGCTGTTTGTGCAAAATGGGTTTACCATGCGCCATCATTTGTGCATGTGAAACAGGAAGCCTTAGAAGAACTTTGCTGCTGTGCCCACAGAGTGTGTGCCGTGCTGAGCTGCTCTATTGCCTGCTCTTCTGCAGCAGCTGTGATGGGTAGGGTAAGTAAGCATGAACTAGTTTCTCATTTTCATTGCGGAATTCTCTATAAGGCAAGGGTCCTACACCAGGAAGCAGACAGCATACTAGAAGTTTTTCTGGTTAGCTTGTCAACTTCTCTAGGGCTCCCTTCCAACCCAAAACATTCTATGATTCTATGATTCTGCCTGTGTATCACAGACTTGTAACTTAGGTAGGTTTTCATAGGCATAATAAAAGAACATACAGACACTTTAAAAGATTAAAAAATATTCAGACTGCTGGCATGGAAAGCATCAGCCAAAACACTTAGACTGGCAAAAGTTTAAGAAATGGAAACAAGGTTTTTTGTTTGTTTGTTTCTGAAGAGCAGCCTACCTACCAGTGTTGCTACCAGAATCCCTAAACTTGTCTTAAATTTGGTTATGTAATAGATTTCCAAACTTGCTACTTGCATGCAAAAGTAGAAAATGGCAAAGCAGCAGGTTCTCCTTGGAGTATGAAATTGAACCCAGGCAGAACAGACTGTAGTGCCATTCAGACAAGTTTGTTGTGTGACTTACGGCTCTTCTTGTCAACTCTGACACTCACCACTTTCCATTCTAGGTAGAGACCTTCTTCTGTATAGAGCATATAGTCAATCCTCCTCCCGTTCCCTTTCAGTGATGCCTTCCTCCCCTTCTGACTGGAACTGTGGTTCTTGCTGGTGGGATAGACTAAGTATCCTTTCCTTCCTTCTTCGCTTTCCAGCACCCTATTTCATTAAAAAACAAAACAAGTGTTTTGAATGTTTGCTCATTCCGTCCCTTTGTGCATTACACTAGATTCTCTCCAAATCCCCAATTCCTGTCCAAAAGGGTTCTTGAACATCTTGCACATCTTCTTCCAAATGTGTTTTCCAATGTGAGGCTGCACTCACTGCTGACAGGGCTCTTGAAGCCTCATGTCAGGTTTGGCATCACCAGTGCTGTACTGGTGGACCTGCCCTTGTGGCTAGGAGAACCAAACATCCGAGAGGAGGACCTTGCCTGCCAGCTCTCTGTAATACATTGCAGCCCACGGCCCCTCCATCGATTCCCAGTGTTGCTGAATCTAGCAGAAGAGGAAGCTGTTTTGTGGATTACTTTAGAGTAAACCTGAGTATGTTGATACAAACCTCTCCTTTCTAATTGGAAGCAACTCCTTCTGGATTTAAGACAACCAACTTTATAGACAGGGTATGGCTGAGGAATGGTTTTCAGGAGCACGCGTTTGGGCACATAGTAGTTGGTTTTGAGCCAGTTTCCTAGGTACCCATACCAGTCTTGTGTTCAGGCAAATAAGCTGCAGATAATCTGCTCCCATTAGAATTTTTAGTTTGGGTGCTTAAACCTTAACAGTAGGTTTTGTACTGAAGACTATTAAGGCCCCAAGAAACTTGATCTAACTTTGAAGCTAGCCCTGCTTTGAATGTGACTTTGGACCAGGTAACCCACAAAGGTCCCTGTCACTCTGTTTTTACAATAATTCTGTTTTGCTGTGCTGTTCTGTGCTGTTTTGCTGTTGTATTGGACTTAACTTGGTTTACCTTCCTGTATTCTATTTAAAAGATCTACCAGAGGAGCGCTAAAGGCAACAGACACAACTTTGCATGCGAAGGCAGGAGTTGCACATGGTAACTGCATGGGTCAGGTATTATGCAGGCAGCTAATATCAAGTACAATCGCAGCTGGTTTGCATAACTGTGCATGCAGAGAGGGACAGATTAGGCTGTGTTTTTTTTCTATCTGGCTCAAAACACAAACAAACTACTTTCAAAACCACCTCCTTGAAAATCATTTGCCTTTACTTACCTGCCAAAACCTGAGCTCAAGGTTCTGTGGTTTCCCTTGTAAGAGTTGATTACGCCATTAAGCTACATCATCAACTGTCGCAGGAGAAACACTGAGCCATGAACTTGGGTCCTAGCAGGTACAAAGCCTTTAATTTCACCTTGGAAAAAAATAAGATATTTTTGATCACCCGGTTTTTAAGACTTGACTTTGGATGGGTTTTATGGGGTTGGGTTTAGGAATTTTTTTAATGCATGCATGTGAGAGTACAGAATGAAGGAAAAACAAGAGACAAACACCAGACTCTCGTGATATGTTTTGATGCTTGAGATTCAAATGGCTTCTTTGTCAAATTTTGTCTCTTTGGAAGGATCTGAAATGGTGGCAGAGGGGATGCAGTGCTTGCTACAGTTGATTAGGTCTCAGTAGCATTGTAATCTGCAAGTTTGGGTCAACGGATGCATACAAGTACTTTATGTGCCTTCAGAAGATAACAATGACAAAATTCTAGCCATACGGTTATGTAATCAGAACTTTTCTTAACTCCCTTTGGATTTAGTGAGGTATTGAAGGTTCTTAGAGTTTACTGTAACCAGTTTATGAAAGTAAGCTTCTTTTTACATATTATTCAGTTTTAGCCTGTCATCTAATAACTTGTCTTAAATTTGCTGACTGTGACCTGTTTGCAGGCTGATTCTATAGAGAGCTACTGCAAACGATTCGCTTCCTGAAGTTCTTTTTCTAGGTTCAAGAAAGCGAGCTCTTTGATGGGACTGACCCTGTTCAAAAATTGTTTTTATATTTGGCAAAGCTAATTAAGTAACATAGAAGAAACTGCTGATTCGCACTGCAGTACTGAAGTCTTGCATTAATTTAAAAGATGCATTTTTTTAGCTTCAGTTATGTCCTTTTAAAAGTCTGTGAATGATGGGTATTCACTTAACCTGCAAGGGAAATGTTAATTGCAATTGTAAATGTCCATGTGTCTGCTTCTGACTAGATCTTGTACCACTCTGTATGCAGTGGTTTGCTGTTGGCCGCTATGGCAAGTAGACACAAGTACTGGGCATCTGGCTCTGCCCTGCAAACAGTTAGATGCTAACAATTTAAGTGAACCTAACTAATGACTGAGTTGCACAACTAAACATGAATTTTGTCAGAATAATTATCTTAACTCAGGACACAAAGAAAGTGAGGATGAAAAGTAACTAGAACTTGATTTTTTCGTTGAAAAAACTTCACTCCCAAATAACTCCAAAGTATGAAAATTCTGTCACGTGGTGCTCTGGAGGATGGTTGGTTTGTAGTGCTGACCGCAGCAGCAGTGAACGAAGGAGTGTGAAGAGCAGCGTATGTAAGGGAGCCACAAAGCAAAACTTAGTCCCCCGTCACAAAGCTCGAGGGACCATCTCTCATTCAGGCGAGAAGTACCCAAATTAAGGAAGGCTTTTTGTACTGGTGTTGCAGCCTGAGCCACTGTCCAGCAGTGGGGACTGGAAAAATCTGCATTTAAGTCTTGTTTCTTAGCTGTGCTGTAGTGGGCTCTCCTGTATTCTGTTGAGTGGCAGTTACTAAGTGTCATAGATGACTCTATTCAGGGTTTAGAGATGAAAATGAGCTGATTCCAGTGCGTTGCTTGAAGGTGACAATCATCTTTGTGAGATGAGATTATTTGTGTGCATTTTGTGAAGCCTTTCTGAGCAGAAGCTTGTGCAGCTTCCAGCACTGTGGCAGGGCCCAGATTGTTACAGATAGCTTATTAATTGTTCTATAATTATAAATGGCTTGCTCATTATTTGTATCAAGTATGTTTGATGTTTTATGTATGCTGTACTTAACATGAAAGAGATATTTAAGAACTCGTTGTTCTGCTGCTTTTATGGCCTAATTAGTTTAGTAATGTGAACTACTTAATTTTATTTATAAACTAGAGTGCTGATGAAGAAATAATTCTCTGGATAGCTTACATTGCCAATTTAAATGTCTGTTTTAAATGTCTGCAAAGCTTGATCAAGGTCTATTATTGAAAAATTTGAGAACAGATCAATTTTAGGCTGTACCCTGTTTTGCTGTGTATGTGAATGATACTTGTTACCTAGACAGTGCTCCACAGCTCCTGTGCTATTTATCATTTAGACATCTTTAAAGCCCAGATCCCATCAATGGCTTTACATTTCACTGAACTTACTGGCAATTTATATGTTTACCAGTCCCTTGCAGAGATGGGAGGAGAAGTTATCTTGGCCTCCTGAGGAAGCACATCTATGTAACATACGCATGCAGATCTCTGTTTCCCTGCAGATCTGCATAGAATGCTAGTGGAAATTCCAGTCTAAGAGGGTTTTTTCATCACGTTAAGAGAATTGTAACATATTGCAGAAAACTGAAAGCCACATTAGTAGACAAAAAGTCTTGCGTGTATTTTGTTACCAACACTCATTATTTTCCAGTTATCATACTGAGGTGCTGTACATATACATAGGTGTAGTGGAAGTAATAGTCCTAGATCTTTATTGATCATTTGATGGCTTTTTATCTATCAGTCATGTATTTGTCAGGGGAACTTAACTGCTGAACAGAAGTATCTCTTCACGGAATAAAACAAAATACCCCAAAAGTAATTTGGTGACAGATTGCCTCAAAAGGCCGCTTGAAAACACGGGGTTTTTTTGTTTGTGGGTTTTTGGTTTTGTTTGGTTTTTAAATTTTTTTTAAAAAAGCTCCAAGCCTTCTTTTGGAACCATAAAATAGAATGTTACACCCACATACAGATTTGCATTTGTGAACTTGATTGTAGGGCCAAATTACCTTACTTTTGCTTTCCAGAAATCCCTTTCACAGGTACTAAATTCACGTTTTCAACATGTGAATAGAAATGCCTGGAAATTTTGCAGGCTCTTGAATGCGCAAAGCATGACTGGCTGTAACAAGTCCTTATTTTAAACATAAACTAAACCCAGACCTTATGTCTAGAATTCAATTTCTTTGTTCAGAACTGATAAAAAGAAGGCTTCAAGGGGTGGCCTCGCCTAATACATTCCACTGAGTGTCCATCTATACCACGCAGCGTACTGTACTTGGCGAGTAAAAATGCCAATGTTTGCTATGCCTATGTAACATACCATTTCCATTCTGTGTGTTAACCAACTCGTTAATTCAAATAACTTCAGCTCTTCAGCATGTTTTGGTAATGAACTGCTAGAACATCTTTTATAGTTAGTCGTGATAATAACATATTTAGTCCATTGAACTAGCCTTCAAGGTAGAGAAGGTGCAGAAAGGATTATCACATTTATTAACTGCTGCTCTAAAATGTACGAAGCTTATTAATTTCTCTCTGCTGGCGTATTATTTAACAAACAGTACAGGTATTCAAGAAATTTATCTTAAGACTTCTGCAAATGAAGTGGGTTTTCTGTATTTCTTGTAAGTCCACTATCTCAAACCAAAGCTACCTGTTTCTCAGGATCAAACGCTCCTCAAAAGTAGTGCTGCACTAGTATCACCAATAGATATTAAGCCATATTCCTACCTATGTCTGATGTGCTACTTGATTTCTCTCTATGTTTGTGAGCTTGCTTTTAGGTGTATCAAATCCTGGTGTTTTAAACTTTATGGGTTTTTTTTATTTTAGGAAAACTACATTTCCTTTTGTTGCTGTCCTTTACAGTGCCATGACCGTGGAACTGGCTGCCTGCAGAAGGACGTTCAGACAAGCTGTCCGAGTACCCTTTTCAAGTAGCGTGCGGAGTTTCTTGTCCTATGGGCCTGTCCAGGTAGGACCAACTCTGGAGACCTAGAAACACTGACTGCAGTTGCTCTCATCTCTTCACCCACTGAGGCCAATTCTATTAGACTTAGAGAAGCAGCCACTTTTCTTTCCCCTTTTTTCCTTTTCCCCAAGTACCACCGAGTAAAAAAATATGGTGGTGGGTTGGTTTTTGGTGTGGGTGTTTTTTGGGTTTGGTTTGTTGTTTGGTTTTTGGGTTTTTTTACAGTCCATAAAACACCCCTCAACTTATGAAATGTTAAATAGCAAGCAATGAACTGGCTTTTTAAGGAATTGTCCAAAGCATGTGGGAGGATTAGGAAGCGCATACTTCTGTAGGTTATCTGGAGTGCACACTTCTTCATCATACAGTCCTTCCGGATCCAACAAGGTACCTGTGAACAGAAAGGGAGACATGACTGTCCCAGCATAGCTCCTGTGACCTGCCCCTCGGGAGGCTCTGGGGACAGAGGTGTGTGAAGGTGGCATCCCTGCGGGAGAGAGGACAGGGGACAGCTCTGGCTGAGGGCACTTCTCCTCTGTCCAGGCCTCCCTACTGCCTGCCACCTTTCAAAACGTTGCCGCTGCCCTTCCAGTTTCTCAGCCCAATGTCTCTGATTTTTTTTTTTTTCCTGCTATAACAGAGTAAAGCCACATTATTAAGCAGTTGCGCATTCTTACCTTCAGTATCTTCACCGTTATAACTGCTTCTCTAGAGAATCAGCCTGATTCCTGATCTAAAACTTCAGCAAGATCAACTGAGTTTCACCAGATATTAGTATCTTGGAGTGCCATGAAATCTTTTATAAAATGAACCCTCTAAGTTCGTAGTGTCGTTGAATTGCTTTGTTACATCTTCACTTACAGTATTTATAGAACACCAGATGGAACATTCTGATCAAAAGCTGCAAAGCTGCAGGCTTTCATTGCATGCAGAAAGTATAGAAACAATAATTTGGCTTCCCCCCAACCCCCAAAGTAATCCAGAGACTATTTTGAAAGTAGAATAGGTTTGGGAAGGCATTCAAGTAGCTTGATGCTAAGTTTTAGAATGATGACTGAAGTTTGAGATCTCTGTTGGGTTCTTAATTATAATTCAAGAAGACACTGTTAAAGTTTATAAAATATATGCTACAGAAATAACCCCTTGTCAGTATTTGGTCTCAACCAAATTCTTCCTGCTGGTTAGCTGAACTGCCTGCTGCTTATAGATGTCGTGTGAGTTACAGACAAACAAATGTTCCTACACCGACAACTAGAGAAGGTCTTACCGATTGCCCATGGTTTATCCTCCCCAGGACCAATCCGACACGGGTCTTTGTAGTGTGTAAACAGAGAATGCTGTTGCTCCAGCTTGTCCTCTGCAGGGAAAGAAGCCAAAGAAAAGGCACATCAGCTACGTGTTGCGAGCCTGGGGACAACTGTTGCCACAACCAAAAAGGCAAGTCCTCCTTCCTACTCAGTACACTCATACAGGGGGGGATTTGAACCAGTTCAGTAGTAGCTTTACCGCACAGCAGTATCTTGGCTGGATTAGAAATTCCAACAAATGCTTGCTAATAACAGTGCTTTCCTACAAAGTCCTTCTATGAAAGACTTTTTTTTGTAGTTTCTAGCTGCAAACTGAAGTGAATATTTGCCAGTGTATTCCCTTACCCTGCCACTGACATGGCAGTGCTTACACTGGTACAAAACTTCTGTTGAAGTAGATCACGTAATGGCGAATTGGACTGAATTCACAATGTAAATGGCTGTTTGCGGGTGTATATATACATCACAGTAAGTTTACAGATAAAAGCCTGTTCTTTACATGCTTTAGAAGAATTCACTGAATGCTTTCCAAGCTATAATAGGTAAGAGAAAGGACAGGCAATTGATAATTTGCTTGGGATATTATCTAAAGCATTAAAGCCTTTCTAAACATAATCAGCATGACCTGTCTAAGGGAGATGAAAATTTTGTCATGATTAATTTGCAACTGTGGCACTGATAGTGACAAGTCACAGCTGAGACAAACTTAACCCATCTGACTGGAAGGCTTTTTACCTTGTGCTAAAAGGTTTAAAAACATAATGGACTTTTACACAGGTCAGTCCAAAGCAACCTGGCAGTAACTAACTTTCTAATAATGTTCCTGCTAAGTGTGAATTCACTGTATGAATGCTGTCATAATGTTCTGTAAAGCTGGAGGGGGAAACTTGAGTCGCAGAAAATTTGTCATAAGCATAAGGTCGCTTGTGGACCCTGGAGATCTTTGAAAACTGTACTGTTGATACATCTAAGAATAGAAGCTTGATATTCACTGAAACATTAATTACTTGCTGCATCAGTCTGTGGAGTGGGAAAGAATACAGAAAATCACTTACAGAATTACAGGAAGCTAATTATTGTTTAAAAAAATTAATCTTAAAATGTTCAATTCTCTGCAATGGTAACAAATGTCCCTAAAACAATGAGTAATGTAAAAATGGAGGACAAAACTTTAAAACATTGCATTAATCTTGCTTGGTACATAAGGAAAGAAAGCAATCTAAAATAAAAAAAATGAAATAGCCAGCTTAATTTTAGTTTCCAGGCTGAGTGAATTTTAAAGGGAGGAGGATGATTTAAATAAGCTGCAGAGGTAGCAAAAATAAAATATTTTTTTATAACCTACTTTTCAGTCCTCTTTAGTAGTGGTTGCAATATTTACAACCATTATTTGCAAAAGCAAATAGCTGTTTTTACTTTTGCTTTAAAAAGACAGGTCACAACAGCATTAATTATGCACAAGAAGTAGAGAGTAAGATCTTGGTTAGAATGCCAGACCGTCTCGGGCGGAGAATACCGACCCGTGTTCCGCCTCACAGCTCCGCTCCCGTCTCTCCCCCCTCGTGCTGCACAGCCCCATTCACGTCCCACCTATGATCTGGCCAGGCATGCTCCCCTTTGGTACACAGCAGATTGTTTATTTCCTTGATGGACATCTTTGCCTCCAGGCCACTCCATCCATCCAACAACATTGCAAGTGAAACAGTCAAATCACAGCAGATATATTTGCTTTTGTATCCCCCAGCTTATCCCCTTCATTTGGACTGCTGCAAGTGCTGCCTCAGCCCGTCTGCGTAGCAGCTTGGCCAGCTGAAGGCCCGTTACCAAAGCACATTTCTTCTGTCCTTCCTTAAAAACTCACTACCACTGCTACTGTTGTATTTTATCCCAATATGCATTTGTTTAACTACAGTATTCTGTAGCCATCACCACTTACTGTTCACCTCCACAGTGCATAATGGATTCTTCTACCAGTCAGAGCAATCACCAGCACCTTCTCTGATCATTCTGAGTTTGCTTTGGATCATATAGTTGTGGCCGATTTATTTTTTTGTACATATGAGCTAGAAATCAACATCAGAAGGGCTGTGTTTTGCGTTGATGGTCTTTTCTACCCAATAAAATGTTTCTCCAGCTTTGTTATAATCTTCTGTTACAAGTGTCTGATAGAAGTCATGAGGTTAGAGAATACTAGTTATTCCTGAGATCAGACAATGCTTGCTTTTTGTTTCTTAAAATGATTTTTGGTACAGGTGTTGCTCTCAGCCTCAGTTACCTAGGCTTCTTAGGAGGACTACAGCATTCAGACTGGATGCTGTTCACAAACTCAGGTCTGAATTGCTGAACCCCACTTGGAATGCTACAGCCTGAGCTCACCTGTACACTGCGCATCTCCCTGGTAGCACAGACTCAATCCCTTCTGATGAGCCCCCCTCGCTGTACCTGCCTTGTGCGCTTTGTATCTCAGTTTTGGCCCTTTCAGACATCAGCCTCGTAGGTGGCTGGCCACTGGGCACCGCCAATCCATTTGCCAGCTCCAAACCAGCAGAGTCAGTTGCCATTGTATCAAGCCAGCAAGGAGCTCTGCTGGATGCCTGAGCTGTACCAAGCCGGATGGCAGAGAGGATGCACAAACACAACGCTCTGCACTCTGTGTGCTGGCAATTTAACTGTTAACACAGCATAATACTTATGTCTGCAAAAGACTACCATCTCCGTGAACTCACCGCTTGTTAGTTATGGTTTTGTGGAGTTCTTTTTCTAGTACCCTCAGCATCCAAATATAGAAAAAAAAAATTAAAAATTTATTAAAATAAAACCTCCCAAATGTTCACATCATCAGTTAATTTTTTCTAAGACTGATTTAGCAATGTTTAGTTCTCTCTGCAGCACTAGTCTCCTATATGCACTAACAAATTTTTAACTGCATGAATTTGCTACTTCTTCTGTACAAAACCCCCATGACATAAATGCCTTTCATTAGTAACTAACATTCTAGCACAAGAGGTGTCTACCTCATTCAAGTAAAGCTAAACCACTGGATCTGTCCTCATTATTGCTACTACAAGTCATAAATTGTTGCCCTTTGTGCCTTAAAAAAAAAACCCCATGCTTAATAACTCAGCAGAGTTTGTAAGTAAATGTGAGCTGCTCTCCTTGGCTCATCTCAAGGCTAATACCTGTTTTAGAAGTATCTGGAGCAATTAAGTCTTTCCCTGCAAAAGGCAGACACAACTTAGCATACTGCTATAACCCACAGGAATCAAGAAACTTCCTGTTCCTTTTTTGGAATAGGTAGACACCAGGAAAAGGAAAACCTTGTCTTACCAGAGGAGCAGTTATCAAAGTTGAGATCTCCACAGATGACATCAAAAGCCACCAGCTCCTCTGGATTGGCTGTACTGGAGGAGGAGGTAGATTTTCTGAATTCAGACAGCCAATCTTGAAGCATATCCAGTTGCTCACATCTAACAGTAGTATCTCCTGTAGCAAACAAACCAATAACCAAACCAAGAAAAAAGTCTTCCTTTAGCATGTTACTCAGCCACATCCTAGCTGCTAAGCTATTGCCAGACATCATAAGAAAAAGGGTGCAAGATAAAAAATGGCATGGCTAACAGTATATGCTCAGTACATAATGCTTAGCCCATTATGAAGTTCATTAGGGATCACACTTTTTGATGATGTAAATATCTCCTTCTGGACTCAGTCATACCAGGCACGTCTGAAGAAATAAGACATCTGTGTGCTGCAGACAACCATCCACAACGATGACGTTTCTAGCCACAGGAGAGGATGATCTGATGCACTACATTTATAACCCAGAGTGCAGAGTTAAAATCCTACTTCAGACAAAACTGGACAGCATGTTCTGGCATAAACCACTTGATCTTTCTTTGCTTTGCTTTGCTTTCTCTTTTTTAAAAATTAAAAATTTAACTTTCAAGTGTTATTAGTAAATATACATCAAGGGTAAATTCAACTTACTCATACTGTAGTCCATCCAAGGAAGAGTTCTATTTGTGTGCAAGTAAGAATGCTGAAACTGCAAGTATTTTTTCATATTTTTAAAGAAAGAACCAGATCCACCAGCCACAGGGAAGTTACACTAGGCTACACGTGCTGAGGACCTGCCCCCATTTCACAGGGTTGATGTGCAAGGGTGGAGATTGATGGGGTGCCAGATATTTTTGTTTGTGAAACCATCTGATGCGCAAAACAGCTCTTAAATTATAGCAACTAACCACACTTAATTTCAAGCACGTTAGGTGATGTGAAGTCTAAGAAAAAATTAATTGCTGGCTCTCTTAAAATGATTACAGCAAAAGCTTGATTGGGGAAAGGAGCAGGAAGAGGCGCATTTTAGAAATAATTGTTTACCATATTGCCTTTCCTTTTCTTTTGTTTTCACTGTACCTGTAGTTGACAGTTACAATTTTGCTTGTTTCAGACTTGAAATATGTCAAGTCAGAAGAACGTTGCTTTTCTTCAAAATAAAAGATCTTTTTTCAAATGCCACAGTCAGAAGGAAAAGCACCAAACCCAAAATGACTTGTTCTGACTACAATATTAGTTTAACCAAATTTACTACTTTGTGCTAGCTATTAGAAAGGTGTAAAACACTATTAGAAATGTCAGTTATGTATGTCCAAAGCTGCTTTCATTGGCCACTCTGCAGACAGTGAATATTCAAGTCTACATCCTCACAGCTTGTTAATCTCTTGTCTCAACTGCAGCTGCCACCAGCACTCTTTATAGACTTTTAAAATGTGAACTCTTCAGCATGCTGTAACCACGTTAGCGTACAGAAGAACTTCAGGACTTTGCTTTCCAACCGCCACTGACCTGCAAAGGGTTGGGTTTTCAAGAACATCTTGGGGTGTGTGTGTTAAAATAACATTTAAATAAACTGAATCAGAAATGTTCAACCAGGCATGATTTGATACAATCCTAAATAATTAAAAGAAATAGTGAAAAGAACAAGACGGGAAAAGGGAGAGCTTTAAGTAGGTTCTGACACTGACTCATCTCTTCAGAGTGGTAATTCCAACAGGAAATAATCTGATTTTTTTTTCTTCCACTTGTGTTATTCCCAACAAATCTTTACCAGTTGGGCTGTAATATAAAAGCAGATACAAGTGCTCCCTGGATCTTTTCCCTAACCTGCAGTTTCTAGTTACTTGAACCTCAAGTTCACCTTGTACCCTAATTGCACAGCTTGACACAAATCCAGACCCATGCATTCTTGGGAAAACCCTTTGCTACAACAGCACAAGAAAGCCCTATGGTGAGGACTACTTAGCTAGACAAAAGCACAAGAAATAGGTCACGTGGAATAAATACAGCCTGGAGCAGGTGACACTAACCACAAAAGGTGTGCGTGACTAACAAACACATACGTTCTGCTTAACTAAAGCTACAGATGAAATTAGAGTCACAGAAAGCATGAGCTTGAAAGGGCCCTCTGGAGATCATCTTGTCCAGCCCCTCTGCTCAGGCGCAGTCACCTACAGCAGGTGGCTCAGGATCGTGTCCAGTCAGGCTTTGAGTATCTCCACGGTTGGAGACTCCATAACCTCTGGGTAACCTGTTCCAATGCTTAGGCAATAAAAAAATACATTTTTATGCAATAAAGAAACATTTTCCTTTGTTTAAATAGCATTTCTTGCATTTCACTTTGTGCCCATTGCCTCTCGTCCTGTCACTGGGCCTCACTGAGGAGACTCTGCCTCCATCTTCCTTACACCCTCCCATCAGGCATTTACACACTTCGATAAGATCCTTCCTGAGCCTTCTCCTCGTGAAGTTGAACAGTCCCAGCTTTCTCATTCCTGGTAAAGTTTATTCAAATTCACAGAATCACAGCATAGTTTGGGTTGGAAGGGACCTTTAAAGGCCATCTAGTGTAACCCCCCTGCAGTGAGCAGGGACATCTTCAACTGGATCAGGTTGCTCAGAGCCCTGTCCAACCTGACCTTGAATGTTTCCAGGGATGGGACATCTACCACCTCTCTGGGCAGCCTGTGCCAGTGTTTATCCGTTCTCTTGTCCACTGATACAGTCATTCCATCACAGAAAGCTACTAGGTTGGTCAGGTAGGACTTGCCCTTGGTGAAGCCATGCTGGCTGTCTCAAATCACCTCTCTGACCTCCATGTGCCTTACCATAGTTTCTAGGAGGGTCTGTCCCCTGATCTTCCTGGGCACAGAGGTGAGGCTGACAGGTTGATAGTTCCCAGGATCCTCCTTTCTACCCTTCTGAAGGATGGGTGCAGTGTTTCCCTTTTTCCAGTCACTAGGGACTGGACCTGACTGCCATGACTTTTCAAATACCATGGAGGGTGGCTTGGCAACTACATAAGCCAATTCCCTCAGGGCTCTGGGCAGCATCTCATCAGGTCACACAGACTTAGGTATGTTCAGGTTCCTCATGGACTGGCCTCCTTTTGCAGCATCTGAATCTTTCTATCCTACCTCATCTCCTTTGGCCAGCACTTTCTTCTGCCCTGCCTTTGTTTCCTCTTAACATAACTTCTAAGCATGGTGCTTTGTTGACAAGAATGCAGTAGCATCTTGCTCCCCACAAAGTCCCGATTATATAAATTGCTTAATTGTCTAAAGACTGGCTTTTACATCCCTGAACTGTTACGGGTATTTTGCATTTCTTGTGACTTATCCATCTAGCATGGCTTCACTGGGATGAGTGATGAAATAGTGTGGCCATTACTATAAGGGCATAAAATTGAGGCAGCAACTTGTCACAGACCAGCATGAAGAATGTAGCAAACCCACTTAACTGAAACACACAAAGCTAAAATTCCCCAAAACAAGAAAATCTTGAGAAAAACAAAAGATGGGCAAAAACGTTTTAGGAGAATATTGTAAAAGGTGCCTGGTAGCATACATGGCTGTTATTAGCAAAGCATTAACTACATAGTGACATACATCTCCCTCGGTAAGAATGCTGAGCCTTCGTAGCAGCACTGTATACTAGATAACCTCAGGGCTCTGCAGAAAAATAGTAGCCTTGGAACTCTGGAAACAGACAACTTTCATTTCTCTTTAGAAAAAGTGTAGAACTTGTGGTAGCCTGGCATCTCTGATTATCCCCACTAGAGGTCATAGAAGTAACTGCACTTCAATACACTACGTGGAGCAGGTGCAATGAAGTGAGCTACATTTCCATGACAAAAGATGGGACCTCTAATGCAACTTGAATATAACTGTTTTCTCAGATTACTACTAAGCTAACAGTATCGAGCTCACTGCAGCTACACAGCAGGTACCGCATGTAGCTGCGTGCACCAGTTATCAGTGAGACTCAGTCTTACCAGCTCCCAGTGATCAATAGC
This sequence comes from Egretta garzetta, assembly GCF_000687185.1. Lineage (NCBI taxonomy): Eukaryota > Metazoa > Chordata > Aves > Pelecaniformes > Ardeidae > Egretta > Egretta garzetta. The sequence continues at coordinate 264,053 of NW_009260400.1, read as the reverse complement.
TTTGGAGATGAAGAGAACTGAACTAATCCGACACCTAAACAGAGGAGAAGCCAAACCTGAATCCAGAGCAGTCGGGAGCAGACATTTCAGAAACTGCAGCTGAAATGAAATAGCTTCAGTAAATACTAACAGAAGAGAATTAGGTAGTAACTCCCAACACTAACATCCAACTTCTCCTTCCAGCCTTCAGCTCTAATTAAACATTCAGATAGAATCACTGATCTGATTGACTGCCACCCGCGATTAACCAGAGAATAGAGTTTTGTCCTAATTGTTCTACGCTCTTTCCTCAGTGACTGGCCTGGAAAAATGCAAATAATTATGTTGTGACTGGTTCCTGCAGCCAGCAGTTCCAAATTCTTTGCAAGTTCCCTTCAGCTTCAAATTTTGTGGAGGGATGAAAGGGTAGTGTGGCAAACCTCAGCCAGCATAAATAAATACTTCACCTTTGTTCGTTATAGGGTAATCATACTTGCCCTTTCCACTCACTTCGGAAATGCTTAAGTGAAATCCTGGCTTCAGTTAGAACTGCAGGTAGGTACTACACAGTGTGGAAGACTCTTCTAGCCTACTCTGAAAGACATTAGAAGGAACACTGTGGTGGTCGAACAAAGCAGCTGACAGGCCTAATCAGAGGAAATTAAAAGATCCAGTGGAGGTTTTTAAAACCGGAGTTCTCAGCACTATGGGATATATTGGCAGGGAACCTGGGGAAGATGAGCAAAAAAAGCTTCTAAACTGTAGGATGTAAAGCCTAATAAAAAGGAAAATTTGTTTCCAAGTCACAAGCAAAGGCTTCAGTTTAGCAATGAGCCAGGCTGTGTCACACCTGACTGTGTGACAGATTAAGCAGCCCCCTACACTTCTAACATACTTAATCCAGTATAGGCTGGGAAAACAAAATAAAGCAATATAAAAACAAAGCAGCCCCAAAACCGAAACAACAAAAAAACCTTTTATTTAGTACTTTCCAGCTAGGTCAGGTCCCCAGTCAAGTGCAAGGCAGCCTACAACAGCCACGTTAGCACAGCTGAAAGGAGGGGGAAAGGGCAGGCTGCCGCGGGGTGGATACGCCAGCTTTGCTGTTCCAGAAACATGAGGAACCACTGCCTAAGGATGCTTAGCAGGGAAGTTACTCCTGATTGAACAGTCAGAATTTCAAACACCGAGGGATCTCTCTTAAGCAGAGAGTCCTGCTTAAGCTGTGTGTAGGCTTGTGGAACCTGAAACTGGTGCTAGAGAAGCGCGAGTTGCCAGTACCTGTACTTCTAATCACTGGATTCACACTAAACGCAAAACAGGGACGTGAACAAGGTTATGAGATGGCATCCAGCATGCGATGTCATTTGGACCTGGGCTGGAATAGCTTGAGGCTCACTCTGTTTTGATGGCTTGGTGGGGTGTCTCAAAGACATGACTCAAAGGAACTTGGGAGGCAGGTGGGCTCTGGGCAGCAAAACCTGTCCAGAACGTTAATCACTGATTAATTGAAAGACATAAAAGAACCATGTAAACTTAACAGCCCCTTGGAAAATAATTACATTGAAGTCTCATTAAAGGATCCCTTCATTTGTCACTGAAATGCAGCTATTTCCACAGTGCAAAACGAATCACAGAATCGTAAGGGTTGGAAGGGACCTCAGGAGATCATCTAGTCCAACCCCCCTGCTAAAGCAGGCTCACCTAGAGCATGCCACACAGGACTTCATCCAGGTGGGCTTTGAATATCTCCAGAGAAGGAGACTCCACAACCTCCCTGGGCAGCCCGTTCCAGTGCTCTGCCACCCTCAGAGTGAAGAAAAGTTCTTCCTCATATTCAACTGAAACCTCTCGTGTTTCAGTTTGCATCCATTGCATGAAGAGCGGCTTCAGAGCACTGTTCAGTAGTAGGTGGAGCATCAAGAGGATGAGGTACATCTAATTCTAAAGTTTTATTGAAAAAGATGTCAGGTCTGAAAAAAACAGTAATTGCTCAGAACAGAGTTGAGCCAGCACTTCTCTTGAAAAAAGCATTAGTAGTTCATCTGACTGTAAGCAGTTGGATCCCTTCATTTTATACTCACGTAAGTTATCAGAACTGTCAAGGGTAAGTTTATGTATCCTAGAAGGGAAGCCAAATTGCACTCAGCCATGTATGACAAGATGATTTAAACGGCTAACCTTTTAACAGTGCTTGTTTTTATAGATACCACATCTTTACATCGGTGAACTGTTCTTTGGATAATTTTTTAAATGTGTGAAATGTTATGAATCAGATGATACAAATCAGAAAGCACAGCTCTGCCAAACTGATGAACTTTAGTTTTCCATTTCATTACATAAACTAATATGATATATCAAAGGACAGTTAGACTCTTAAATCATTGTCTGCTCTATTTGAATGTAGTTTAAACCAGATAAGCCTAAAAATACGAAGCAAGAACTTAAGTAGGAAAATGAAAGGTGGTGTTTTACCCTCAAAGAAGCTTTAGGCTGACTTTGAAAATGGAACATTGCTTCCCCATTCTTCTTTCCTCCCCCCTCTTCCTCTTTAATATTTTAGGGATTCACAGTGCGGTTATCAAAGACTAACTGAGAATACACAATGAAGTAGTAAAAGGGAACAGGACTAAAAACGGAGGTTTATAACCTAAACTAGAACAGCAGCAAATCCCAGCTCCACAACAGCAATCTCACAGTACATTACCATAATTCCAGAGTTAAAAATAGAAAAGCAGAGAAGGATGTTACATTGTTAAAGTGTAGCTGAAAAATTCATGAATCTTCTTTAGAACTATGCAGTCTCTCTGATGTACTTCAGGGACTGGCCATTTTGTTCCCAAGGCTGTCTCTCTGCAACTGAAGCACTGACAAAGTAGAATGAACGCTAGCTGCCTGGCTGGGGTAGCCCAGACACGCTGTAGCACACAGGTTCAAAGCGCTACCGTTGGTAATACATCACCGCCTTGCCTCCGTCTGTGGCATACATGCTGTCTTCAAGCAGTCTAGTTGGGCTATGGCATGCTCTCAAGCTCTCGGGAGCACAAGAATCGCAGCTGCATCAAGTAAAACTAAGGATGTCCACCCCTCTGGCTAAATTGAATTCTGATCTTACACAGAGTAAAGATTTGTAGCTTTGGCTTTTATTTCATTACTACACCTACTCTAAGCATAGAGCTGATAGTCTGATGCAAAAGATAGCAGAGATACATGGAAAACTTTCCACAGACATCTCCAAGAATTTCAAGTACTTGTCAGTTTCAATTGATGAGTGTTCAGGCGAACAGCTAAAATGGAGAAGTGTCTCTATTTCAAAATGTACGCATCAGAACACTAAAAATGGAATAAACTGACCCAAAGCTACCAGCTTTTCTTCCCCTCGCTTTCTGGACTTGGGTTGTCAAATGGAGGTGAGGCTGCCCATTTACTTCAGTCTTGTTCTGCATATTAGTATTAAAAGGAGGGCTGAGTGCTGAGATGCTATTGCAAAAAAAGGTCATAAAAGGTCATAAGATGAGTGAGGAGGAACAGGCTCTACCACAACCTGACAGAGCTACGTGCAATTCCCGTCTGGTTTTGGGAAGCGGTGGAGTCCATGTATGTCAGACACAGCATGTCATTCTTTTTTAAGGTAATTCAGTGAAAATTCCAAAAAGAGCCTTCCACACCCTGCTAAGAGTTTTTGCGTTTTATCTTTAATGACCTTAGAAGATACCATTTCATGAAACAAAGGACACAGAACATGCTGTGTCATGCTGTAGTAAATGTCATCGTGGAACTGCTTTTAAACATGACCAAGAGAATTTTTCCATGAGTGTATTAATGTGCCAGCCATTTATGTATGAAATTGGCAGGTCAGAAAACAGAGAATTGGCCTTAATCCAGCTGCTGATTTCTGATGGACAAATTGTCCCAACTTGTATCTTCTGATAATCCCCTGGTTACTTACAAAGAGATTTTAGTTTATATGCTGGTACTCGTGGTATGGGCTGTTAAATGCTGTTGAGTAATGGTGATAGTAATACATTTGCTAAAATAACAGTATTTGGTTAAGAGGGAGCAAAGGGAAGAAAAGCTCTCAAGGGGTAGTTTTTGTTGGTGCCCTATAATACTTAATTACTCCGAGACCGAAAATGTGAAAGTTTGGAGACATACACTTGTCTCCCATTCTTTTGTCAACTGTTTAACTATTTGCAATGCACGTTGTGCTTTGTCAGAAATACCAGAGGAGCAATGTTTGCCACTTTGCACAAGGATACCACCACAGGCCTAGAAACAGTGAAAAATTAAGATATGCAAATTAGGACAGTACCTGCAATAGCTTGCAAGTGAGTGCAGGAAATGTATCCCACAATTCTTTGGTCCTGAGGTGTACTTCCCACTTGCACCTGGAAGGGAAGGAAGAAGGAAAAAGGTGATTAATGGAGGAGCTCATACAACTCCACTTCCAACCCTGGCAGTGCAGCTTTTGTACACAGTATCGGCCTTTTCCACCACTCCTTCCATCTCGCTCCATTTTGGAAACACACACATACAAAAACGCACTGGAGACACACTGGGACTTACTGGGGTCCTGCTTGCTGCGAGCACACCGGCTCCTTCCTGATCACCACTACTGCAATGTTTCGGTTTTGATCTGCAACGCGTGCAAAAATTTGACTTTCTCCTGCTCTTCACAATCTCATTCTCTGTCCCAGCTGCGTGGCCACCCTTTTGTATCCCCGCTCTTGTTCATATGCAGGATTCAGGCCCACCACTGATGTGCCATATACTGCTATTATCAGCAGTCTGATTCTTGGTATCTGTGTACAACTAGAATGCAGAAGGAAATACCAAGGGAGTCTGGGGAAAGGATGAAATGGGAAATAAATATTGGTTTTGACCATGTTTTCTGCATTCCACAGCAAGTTTTGGATTTTGATGGATGTTTTATGTTCTTCTACAAAGGTGTTGGGGATTTTTGCTGTCTCAGCAAAGTGTTTATATTCTTCAGCTCACAGCAGTAGCCCCCATGTCTGTAAGCCAGATGACAACACACCGTGCGCCCCTGCTCTTACACACAGAAGAGGCAGGGCTTCCCAGGAAGCTGGAATGTAGTATGATTCCTCGTCTATATCATATGCTATGATCTTTTAAAAACATATTTCCTGGTGGGGACACAAGCAAATTAGAATCAAGTTCCAGTTTAAGTTTTCAACTCTGTTGAAGGTTTTGGCAGTTCAGAACTTAACACAGCTGCAAATCACAATTCCCAATGATTTGAGGACCAAGATTTGGATTGAGGCAAGAAACTAATTTGAGCGTATGGTTTTTCTGTTGCCAGTTAACATGGCAACACTGTATGGACTACTAAAGAAGATGCCCACAGAGGAAAGTTGTACCCAGGGCTCAGAAAACAAAACCACAGATGCCTGTCCTTCACAAGGCTAAGCTCAGATTTCATCTGACACCTCTAAATAACAAGTGGAGCTCCATTTCATACAGATGCAGCTCTGTCAGCTTGGTTGGTTTTCTTGTTTTTCAGCTATCCAAGAACCATCTGATTCATTTTATAACTGGAAGGTCAGCTTTGCAGTAAGTGAATTTAGAAGTCATTTGTACTCAACAATGCCTTGTTAACTTTCAGTTTTGGTTCCAGTTAGAAGAGTGTGTAATAAACACCTGGCATTATTCTGTCCTCAGTCTGTTCAGTCCTATTTTAGACAGTTTCCCAAGCTGATATTGATGGTGTGCTTCTCGCTGTTCCCACACAGTTAACCTGCTTTAGGGAGGGCGAAGGCAGAGGAAGACAAGGAAAATACACACAATCACTGGTGGATCTACCCCTAAGCCAGCAGATTCTCATAAACTCATATGATGCTGCAGAGTCTTAAAGGAGATGCTGACCCGCCGGACGGCTATTAGTGACTGCTGCAGCTTTGCTACGCTGACCTCTTTCTTCCTCCCTTAGGCTGCCTTGGTCTGAGTATATCATAATGCCACAGGTGAATTAAAAGGAGCTTTTTATGCCACATATGCCATTCCAATAGAAAAGTGGAAAACCATTAGTTTATATCCTCTACTATTTAGGGCAGGCAGGTCTAGGAGTTATATTTTCCAAACTTTGTAACTCAAAATCAGGTTATCTCTTCAACACTGAGACTGTTGTAAAGTATCTACTAGTTTACAAATTTGCAGTGTCTCCTGCTGCACAGAAAAAGTGTGCATGTCGTACGTCTGTCAATGCCATCTACTGTAACCACACTAAAAAGAAAATACTGCACGTAAAGTTTTCTGCCTTACAGCAAGAATGTGCTGCTTATAATCCTCTTATCGACTAAAGCAGAAGGAATAATTTTCAATGTCTCTATCCAAAAAGCATAAAAGATTTAAGTCTAAAAGCTGAACATCCAGACATTAAATTATAGTCAGTTGAGAAAAATAAGTCAACTAAAATTGGCTTTAGAATTTCCTGTGCAGCCTTAATGGAGTGCCTGACATCAACCAATTTATGCGTGGGATCACACCCATTTCCATTAATCATAAATAAATATGTATCGTTCGGTGTCCCTGTGTGCACCAATCCATACTAAAATGGACTTGGGATCTTTCACTCTGCAACTGACAGAAATGGCCTAGAAGGAGGACTGACTGCCACTATACACAGGTGGGCAAGTGCAACAAAAGCCCACCAGGGGGTAGGGAACAGTGTACCAAGGCTCTGGGCTTTCTAGGAACAGGGACTGCTTTGCGCCCAGCCCTGAGGGGAAAAGGAAAGGGGCTTCCATAAACACTATGCTAATTTAAAAATAAAACAAAAAACCCCCAAATAACAAAAACCTCGTAAGCAAGAGTTGAAGACATTACCATCATTAGAATTTCCATGGAAAGTGCCAGCACGGAAGCACGCCCAAAGCGCCTTGCACCTTGTCTCCCAGATTTCAGGTTTCCTCCAACTTTTTTGGCTTGTGGGATTGGTTTATTTTTGAGTGGCAGTTCTGATGCAAACTGCCAAGCAGAGTCATTTTGAATATATTCATAATGGAGGCAAATACCTGTGACAACTACTAGGAAATGAAGGAAATATCCTTGCAGCCTCCTAGTCAGTTCCCAGCTACAGTAGAAGCGCACTAGTATATTAAATATGGTCTGAAATAGAATAGTAAAGAAAATGATTATTCAGTCTAATTTGGTATTTCACAGATGGACAAGGACTATGGGATGTGCAGACAGGAAAACTACTTGACCTCTGGAATATTACAAGCCCTGTAATTCTGCTTAAAAACATTCCTTTGTGTGGCCAAATACTGTAGCTACTTTTAGACTGTTCCATTTTCAAGGGTATATTATATTGTGGTGACTCGGCCTGAGCAGCTACGTGGCAGTCCTGCAGGAGGGCAACACTGAGCATTCATTTCAGCCTGCAACGTGGGTCTTGGCAGAAAGGTTCCGCCTCCACCAAACCAAGTCAGCACTTCACAAATATAATTTTTGCTGCTTAATACAGAAGAAACTTCTAAATTCACATTTACAAAGAAAACATATGTAAGCAAATAAGCCAGAGTGGCTCCTTCACCATAAGCCCGACTTAAGTTCACCTCAACTGTTCTACATTAATAGCTCTGCATCAATAACACATTCATTGAATTACCCTTGCATAGGGAACTACTTCAGATACTTTCTAAAAATCATTGTATAGTCTTAGTTGTGTCATGGACCACTGTTCTATGTCTACAGAAATCTATAAGAAGGTAATATCTAAATATAATTTCCCAATGTTTTGAAATGGGGTAATTATTACAAGAGGAAGAAGTTGTATGTTATATCCTGTTAAACTCTGATAAAACTGAGAAAACATAAAGTGTCCCAATTATGCAATTTTGACAGAAACAAATCAATATTTTTCAATATTGCGCTGAAATATGCAAAATATATTCCAATTTTCAGTACATTTGCAAAGGTTCAGTAACCAAACTAGTCAAATATTTGGAAGCTAGAAGGGGATTCTGGTCCCTGTTACACCACCGAATATGACATTTTGTTAGCTGTTGGGGTGGGGAGGCAAAAAAAGCTCATTACAGATGAGAAGGAGGCTTCTTTCTGTAAAGGGGAAAGCCTATTAGGTTGTCTTTGGAATTCAAAATGCCAGTTTCTACTGCTACATATTGACATTTGTCTCCTGCCTGTAAATTAAATAAATAAGTGCAAAACTGACAGCTCTTGAATTTTTATTTTCAGTCAGAGTACTGACTGTGTCAAGTACACAAAGGTGCTTGACTTCAAGTACTTTTTAATAAAAGATTGCATCTCTATGCCACAGCATCTTAGTAGAATGTGCTGGAGAGACCATGCTGATACTGTGCTGTGCTATGCAAAATCATGTATACTCCTATAATTGTGTATCAAAAACTTGTCCTGTCTGGACTAAGGAGTAGTTATGTCCTCTGATTAGACTAGTATCAGATGATAAACAGCGCTCATGAAAGAAATCAAGCCAACACGGCTACGGCAGAAAGATTCTTGTTGATGAGAAAAAAAAAAGTAATGAGTAGCAACAGCTGAAATTTTAGAGCTGGAGTGAAGGAAATAACTTTGAATTCAATCACGTGACTTGCTATCATGGGAATTTTCTGAGCTAACTGGAAATCTTGCACTTCTCATGTTTACCATACTGCTGCATAATAAGCATATGAAGCTGCAAACATGACCAATACCTTGTCTTTAACACTCTATATTTACACACATCTGTCGCAGCGGTGCAAAACAGTTGTATTCCATCTGGATGTCAAGAACAGCACCAACAGATACTTAAACAAAAAACAGGGAAATGCTACCTAAATACCAGGGGTATTTCAATATCAGCCTAAAAACCAGCTTCAGACATCTCATTGCTGTGTCATCAGCTACTTGGAAGGAAATGTTCTTTAATGCTTAAAAATTTGAGCTGTGCTATACATGAGAAATCTCACTTGATTGAAGAATCAAACTAGATTCTCAAACACTGACCAGTAATGTATAGACAACCCCAAAAAGTTTGTTATGAGGGGAACTTAACTTTTAGTGACATTTTCTAGAAGCTTCACATTGCCAGGAGGCAGCCATTCAAAAAAATCCTAAATAAAGTAGACAGTTTCTTAAATGTGTGCCTGCCAATATGAAGGGTTTATATACAGACAAGTCCAAGGACACGCCATTGCCTCTTCCTTCACAGGAAGCAAATCCAAGTGTGCAAACCAGAACTAAAATTCCAGAACTCCTGGAAAAAGAGCTCCACACATTTTATCACCCCACAATCTACATGCGGCCAATAAACCCAAAGCTGGGAAAGGTAAATAATCTGAGTGCAACATTAAGAATCCTTCAGGGTGATGGGATGCGACACAGAAGAGCTCTAGCTTCAGCCATTGTAGTTTAATCACATCTTGGACTGTACATGAGCAAACCCATTCGTTTCACCAGCTTAGTTGTCCACAAAGGTGTCAAGTTTTGCCATTGGAATAAATGTGAATCATAGTACTGATTCCTGCACTAGTCTTTGGAAGAGGTATGTACCCGGTGTATATAGCTCTATGGGAAACAAAGTTACAGTCATGACAAGAACCAAGCTAATGAGGTTCATATTATGAAGAAAACCTACCCAGGCAGAAAAGCACACCTGCACGCTCTGTGCGGAGAAAACCCCTCTCTCCTTAAAAACAAAAGCATGAACAGTGCATTTGTAAAGATCATCATCTAAGCAGGGGCCTCGAGTTACTGCTTGTCTTCGAAATTAAACATCCCAGGCAGAGAATAAGGGCAGGGCACAGAAACAAACATCACAGTAGATGTGACAATGACCAACTCCCACAGAAATATTCATCTTACCATATGTAGCCAATATTGTTTAAGTTCAAGGCAAGCTCCATTAAAAATACAGGAGCATGAGATTCAACTGGATTACTGCAGATAAAGCAACCGTATGTGCACAAGTAGTGGTATCCACACACGCTCGTGGTTCAGGCCTCCCGGGTTTGATGCTCCAAGACGTGCTGGTAACAGTACAGGGTTTGTACCTCCCTATTTCAGCTACTGTGGGAATATCATTATAGACATCCTATATGCTTATAATGAGCAAACAACAGAGTGAGGAAAAGAAAGAAATGGAGAAAACAGTTTCTCTTTCTTTCCAGTACAACTTTTCCATAATGTCCCCAATTCTATCAACCCCTCCTGGACATTTTTTTCCATTGCAGCAATTTTCCAAGACAAACAAGGAGAGTCGGCACCAAGAAACTACCTGGAATAGCCTGTCAAACTGCGTGCCCAAGCCCTCATTCCTGTTACTGCAACTACTCGCATTCACAATTCAAACATTCCTGTCCCACAGAGATGACTTTGATTAGTGGTGGCTTCCGAGAAAGATGTATTTTATTCTTGTGCTTTATGGTCTTCGTAGTAGTTTTTTGGTTAGCTTAGACATAGTGTAAAAAGATAGATCTGACTTTTAGTACTTTGACAGCTCTGCCTTTTGCCTTCAGGGATATGTAGCAGCTTTTAAAGAAGACACATTAGTTAAATTACTAATTTATTATAATAAATATATCATTTAAGCATATTAAATTAGTTTAAAATGTTATAGAGGTCAGCTCAAAATTCTGTTTGGTGCTCTGCAATTCCTCCTAGCCACACTTGCACCTGATTATTTCAGAATCCTATTTTTCCCCACCTACCACGTGACAACCATTACTGTTCCCTAAACTCAGAGAATTAGTTATTTGGCAAAGCTTCATTAAGCTTCCATGTGAGGGAAAGTGGCTGTAAATTGGTGCCATGAATGAAGGTCTCTTCCTCTTCTGAAGAGGATAAAGCCCACAACTCACATTCTCTCAAACCAGTATTTCATTCTGCACAACAGTTTTAATTTGTCCCCATTAATGCAGGAGAAAAAGACCATGATTAATGACATTAATTATATTGAAGTGAAGGAACATGGTACAGTGCTATGGTAGGGTCTTTTTTTTTTCTTTAAAAAGTCTGAGGCAGTTTATTGGACTCTATCCAATTCCTGCATTAACATTTTATAGCTGAAACCGAACATGTGGAAAATGTTTAGGTTACCCTCCTGACTTAAATGGCACAGCTTTAGAGTTATCTAAACAAATTCATGAACAGCACTAGACATTTCTTGTATACATCTTAGGATAACTGTAGATACTGGACAGCTGATCAAGGGCAAGAAAATCTAACCACTGAAGTCTCTAGATGATTTTACTGGGGTCAGAAAACAGCCATTCCCTTTTTCTGCATAATCCTTGGGTAAAAAAGCTTCCCCTCAGTACGTTGTGCAACTGTGTGGCCAAAGTTGCCCCTTCGCTCTCAGCCACAGCACACAAAAGTTGGCATGGGACAGTGAAAACAGCTTCAGTCACCCAAGCAAAATGTATCTGCATCAGTAATATCAAAAAGGAGAACCGTGAGAGGTTAATTCAGGGAACCCTCATTTTATCATACAAATCAGGCACCTCGAGAGTAGCAAATAGTAAAAACTGTGCTTCAAAGCAGTTCTGCAATCAGCGCTACTGCTCCTTCTACCATCTGTTACCACCATATCAGCTCTTTTGAAAACAAGTTTAGCTTTGCACATAAAGCAAAGGTTGCTAGGTTTCCTTTAAGCAATGAATAATAACATGTTCTCTGCACAATTACTGTACTTCCTGAGAACAGCAGTAATTTTCAGAGAATTTGAAAAGTAAATCTGTTAGTAAGCTTAGGAATTAATATTAATTAAACACAAGTTCTTTCAGAAATTTAGCAAAACCCACAAGTCGTATTTTTTCCTTTTGATTTCTTTCAATTTAGTTAGAATACTCTTAGCTGTTCAAACAGCAGACTGCGGTTTTGCTTTTGCTCTATGTTCACATACTCTGTTTTAAGCAAGAATTCTTATTTTTGCTAAGATTCTCTCTCTTGGCAGATGCCAAAACCCAAAATAATTTCCTACTAAGAACAGTAGGAAGAACAGCCTTCTATGCATCATACTTCCACGTCTCCCAGGCTCAGTGGGAGGAAAACCACTCCAAAACTGCTCCTCAGTTAATAGCCATTTTGAGAATGATGCCTCTTTCACTCACCTCCCTGCCCCAGATAAGCCTTTACATGTCTTGTATGGCTGAGATTTACGTTACAGTTGTAGGTATTGCCATTTAAGGATAAGGGAGAGGCAAGATTTGTCAGCAGAAGTGACAGTTTTTATTAAATTGATACATCTGGAAAAATATGGACAAGCTCTCCAATTCAGTAACTCATCAGGTCAAGTTAAGGATGTTTTCTGCTTTTATTACACTGCTGTCCAAAACTTACACAGCATCCCTGAAAGACAGTGTAACTAAGGCTACATACTAATCCCTCTGTCTAAAGATGAATGTTGACATTTTGAAACCTAATAAATTACAAACAGGTGATGCATTACACAATTTCTGCTCAGCACTCATTGATACCTTTTAAACTTGATTTGACTGCAAAATCATCCAGTTTCTGAAAGGGATTTTTATTTTAAAACTCCCTTTAAATTAATCAAAACCACTGTGAATTAAAATCACGCACGTGTCGAACCAACAGCTGCAGAGTAACCGAGAACACTGCAATCTGCATCACGGTATACACAGATACATACAAGCTAGCTTTTTCGTTCGAATCACCAGCACGGGATAGCATCTGTGTCAGTCCCACTTCCCTCCTCTATCTGTAGCAGAGCAGCAGTAAGAGACAATTGGAGTTATAAAACCTACAAAGCAGACTCAAGGGTTCTTTTCTTAGGCGTTTTAAATTAATGCAAAGTGCAATGCTAGAACAGAGAGTCACGGCAGAGTCTCCCAAGGGCCCAGACTGTCCAAGTATGAAAATGGGTTGGCTGATTTATGTATTTGCTAACTTTTCCTCTGAGTTTTTAGCAGCAACTAGGAACAGTGGTTTAACACTTCAGACATGAAACTGTCACTTAGATGCAAGTGACATTTCCCCCCTTCTTATATGCCATTTTTTCTGTGTCTCTGTCCCTCTTATGTCCCAATGAGACCCTCAGACTGGAGGCAGAAACACCACTGGAGTTTGAAGAGATCAAAGTGCTGAATGTAAATTAGTCCTCTAGTTATTCAGAAATAGGGCTTTACACAACAGCTACTTGCAACTATGTCATCCTCATGCCTTCATCTCGACTTGGAAAGCATCAGCCTATACAGGCAGAAAAAACAGTCTGTGATCTCGGTCAGAAAATGCCAGCAGCAGCACCTTTTGTGGCAGACATCTTTAGGAAGAGAATCGACCAAGGCTAGCAAAATTCCTTTGCACAGGTCTCCAGACATCTGTTAGGTAGCATAAAACAGTGTTAAAAGCCTCTGTAATTTACTTCCAACTTCTTTCCTTGGCTGTGACACCCCAGGTGTTAAGACACAATCAAATCACTTTACCTTCCTGCACTTTAGTTTCTTCCTCTGTTAAGCAGATATTGACCTTTCTATATTATGCACTCTGAGACATACGAATGAAAAGCAGTACGTAAGAGCTGATTGTTATTATAGCTACTAATAATAACCCTTGAGCTGTGTAAGTCTCTCAGGTAAAATAATTCTGTATGACTAAGCAAATCTTTCAAATCCCTCCAAATCTCCACTTGAACTTTACAGTGTAGATGGTAAAGGCAGGGCAGGGAAGAGGGGGGGCTCTATTCTGAAAGGAATAAAATGTGTGAAGCACTTGTACCTTGGCAGTAGGGGATCTGTTTTGTAACACAACTCCCCCCAAACAGTTTTGCCTTTTTGTTCAAAATAATTCAACTTCCATTAAATTTTTAGTTCTGAGACCTTTTAATTTATCTCCTTAACAGCAGTATTTGTAAGAAAGGAAACAAACTCTACTCATTAAATGAGGATCAGTTTCTTTCTCTGAACATTCTTCTGAATTTCGATGCTGGGTCTTTCCTGAAGTTCAGAAGGATTTGAATAAAGGCTTCACCCTCCCGATGAGTGGAAACATTAAGTGATTTTATCCATATTTTCAAAATATGCAAGTCTTCTCCCCTCACTTCCTCTCTGCAACTTTTTTTTTTTTAGACAACATAGAGAGCAATTGCTCCTTTACTCAGAGATGGAAGCCACGCAGGGGGAACAGTTTTCATAAGTATACTTCCAAAACAAAATTCAATTGATGTCTTTTCTAATTCAGAAATGGGAGCACTGTGCTTTCCACATGAGTCAGGAACTTAAAAACACAGAGTCTGCATAGAATAGAGACACTTAATTCCACGCCACTACTGAATGGAAAGCAACTGGGAGACTCTTGTTCTGCAAGGCTCTCTTCCTGTCTTTGAAACCACACTGAGGTAAAGTCTAATGTAGGGCTGGATTGCACTATATACATACAAAATATTGTAAGAGCCAGTAAAAGAAGTATCTAAAAGCAGTGATGTCAGCTGTCCATTTGGAATGGCAGAGTCCTGGCTAGAATGACACCTTCCAGGCACAGTTCGGATACGCTTTGCTAGCTTACTGCTATCCCAGTGTAAGACCTCAAGAATTCTCAAGTTAATGGATTGAATTTCACTGACTTCAAAACAAACCAGGCTTTCACTCACTGTAGCTTTTGTCTCCAGAGTCCATGCATGCTCAGTTCCTGATTAAGCACTACATCAAGAAAAACAACCTTCAAATTTACTTTGTGTCAAAGCTAAAATTAAATAAATCATTCCTACTTTTTTTTTTTTTTGGTGAAAGAAAGAAATGACCAACAATCGTTTAATGTACAATTCAGACAGGAAGTCATTTCCTGTCAGGATAGACAACTCAAAATGAAAACAATTTTAGGTATAAAGTACAGAATGTCAGAATGACACAGACATGAGGAAAAATGGTCTTTTAGCTGGGCCAGAATTGTCATATTTAAAAGAATGTAGCCGTCTTTGAATCTTTGTAATAATTGGTCCCTATTCCCTGCTCAACTGTAACATTATTTAACAACTTGAATTCATAATTAAGTTCATCATCCCAGTGGAATTTTGAAAAGAGGCTTAATTTTCTGCAAGAGAAGTGGAGACATTGTGGCCTGCCTAGCAGGGGGACAAATCAATGACTCAGCAATGGGCAGCTGAAAGCAGATTGGTTTTAATCTCTTAATCTCTAATATATGCATATGTTGAAGGGTAGTCTTATGACCCTGGTAATATTTATACTGCACAACATGTATGTTCATTTTTTTCATGCAGAACTTCATGATGAAAAAATCCAAACTTTAGCTGTTCATAAACACATGAATAGAACATGGTGTAGAAAGCTTGGACCCAATTTTTTGAAACCTGTATTCAGATATGGCTAGGCTTTAGTTTATGTCAAATGTGTATGAAATATGGGGCTACTATCAGAGTGAAAATTGTAATAATTTGCCTTTTTTTATACAAGCCATAATACCAAACGTTTTTGCTTCGTTTATAAATTGCAAACAGTGGGTACAAAAAATCCCACTGATCCTTATTAACAATCCATATTCTTAATGGCCATTAATGGCTTTTGTTGACGACTCATGAGCATATGCACTAGAAAGCATGTATGTAATTTGAGCACCTAATGTATTTTGCTAGCATTAGGAAAAAAGTTCCGTTTTTAGGTAGTGAAACCCATTCCAAACTGTGACAAATTCGCAAAATCTGAACTCCAGTATCCCAGCAGGTTTTTGGATCTAAGGTTTGGGTCTACAGGGCTCTGCACAAAGTTTTGGTTCTTGATTAATTAGAAAGGCTTGCTTTCCAGCTTATGAACAGAACAGCCAGATTCTCCCAAGAATTAAGCATAAACAGCCACCGGTCTTTGAAAAGCAAGTCACTGGGCACAGACTTTTATTTCTGCTTTTCATGACTTACAGAAATAAAACCCTAAGCTTCCTGTTCGCACTACCATTAGCTAATTTAAGTAAACTGTGTTAATAAGGTGAAAAACCTCTGTGCTCCCCAGCGTCCCAGGCATTTTTTTTTGTTTACTCTTTTTTGTATATCTCCTTAACAATTTTTTTGCAATCAAGAGAGAGGGATAGCCATTTATTTCATTGCAATTCTTTCAGTTTTATTCTATGGGCATTTAGACTTTTGATTCCCACATAAACAAACAACATGCATAAGCTGGTTTCCAACAGTAATGCCCATTGTACTATACTCGTGTTATGAAGCTTAGCATTTGTGCATTAAAGAGATTTCTGTAAAAAAGAAACTAAAATAATATGAAAACTACTTCAAATTTTGACATTTGAAATTGTATTCAGGTCCTACCTCCAAAAGTCCCTCATTATTTCATGCACATCCGTCACTTTAACACAGTATCTAGGCCACAAAACCTATATATAGGTTGTATCAGGTAATCCAGATCTGAATATTGCCTCTTTGAACTCTTAACAGAAATGACTGGGAGAAAATAACATTGTAACTTGTCATGTATAGAGAGTATTCATGGCTTCAAAAAGGCTCTTACCTTGAGAAACAAGGCTCCCTTGGAAGCCAAGGAGTCTGTTCCTCTTCCGTTGGGGTAACAGTGATAGGCAGCATCCATAACAGGATAGCGGCTAGCAAAAAGTAGACCACTGTTCACAAACTTAAAACTACAGCAGCCATGGCAACTGTAGACCCCAACATCATAAACAATGTATTCAAAATAGTGATGAAGCTGGTCTTTCAATTTCTCTGCAGCTCTTTTGTCAAACACTTCCTGCAAACACAGAAAGTCCAAGTTGGCAGGGAAGAAAGCAGAGATCTCATGATCAAAGGTCTCATCTGTATGTTTCTTTTTCCGCACTGAAGTCTTCTTCATGATTGAAGCTTTGTAGAGGAGCTTGTTGTTGACAGTGCTTTGGTCCACTGTACCATCTCCAACACGAACTTTAACTAAGGACTCTCGTGAGGCAGAGTAGCTGTCTAAACTCCCAGAATCTCCTTCCTTCTGTTTGTGGTTAGGTGTTCTTGAGATCTCTGCATCACCTTCCAGTGAGGGCTCTGTTGGGCCACTGGCATGAGCCTGGCCATTGACGGTATCTGTTTCTGTGTCTGACATGTGGCCATTATCCTCTCCGTTTATGCGGACAATGCAAGTGTTTTCTTCTCCCTCATTTGGATCTCCAGCTCCCCCTTCTCTATCCTCGCTGTTGTTTGAGCCAGAATTGTCTACTTTATACTCCATTGATGTTGTCCTTTTGATGCCAGCATTAACAGTACGATTAGTGTTATCTCCACCCTGGGGGGAGACCAAGCTGCTAAAACTTGCTGCACTGATGGATGTGTTGGTAGGAGAATCTATATATATTTTGATCTGTGGTCTGCTTGCCCCATTTCGGATCCTCCGGCCAATCTCTTTAGCCCTAGCCTGTGTATTGAAAACATTATTAAATCTTGCCAGAGAATCTGGCAGCAGGCAAACATTGGCACTGCCAAAGCAGAAGCTTTTCCCGTTCCCTGCAGCCTTCCATTCAGTGAGCAGCGTGGCTCCATTGGCATGGGTCTTATCTTCTAGTCTGGAGTAGATATATGGCCTTCTGGCTGACTGGAGTGGGGACCATAACAAGAAGCCAATCAGAGCAAAAGGAAGAGAGGCTACCAACAGTGCCAAGTAGATGGGAGTGGTAATAATGATGCAGAGTGCATGAAAATAGCATGGATCATCTGCTCTTTGACGTTTTTCATAGGTGGTTGGAACAAAAGAGGCCACAAGCCTATCTGCTAACCAGTAACATGGGAAAATCAGGCCCCAGGAAAAAGAATGCAGAACTGACAGAAAGCTGTTGGGAAATGGGGAAGTGTATAAAACCATTGCAACTTAATTATGGCAACACTTCAGGGCCTACTACATGATGTCACTGTCTCAAGCATCCATACGAACTCTAGGAGAGGGCTGGGGGAAAAGGTCCAGTCAGGAGTTTGTTTGGTTTTTTTTTCCAGTGAGAGTCAATAACAAAAGCTTAAGAGCACCATTTCACTGTGTTGGAGTGAAAATGAAACAAGGCCACTGTTTTCGTCTGGCTTTTTGGCATCTGTATTTGTCAAAGGATGTCATTGTTCACTGGAGGCTGCCATAACGAAACACTCCGGAGGCAAAAAGGAAATCTGAAAAAACAAAAGACAGAAAACATATGTAACAGTTATTAGAACTTTAAAGCAGATTTTCTCAAACCAGTTTTGCCTTACAGTCTATATTATTTCCCTTTTTTTGTTTAATTTAGCATTTCTGATAGTCTGTTAAAGACTATGGATCTACGGCAACTCCAACAAGAAAGGACTGGTATTTCTGCAAACAAAATCGATATGCTGACCATTTAATGCACATGACTAATGTTGTCATGAAACACATTTCTAGTATGAATTTTAGGCCTTGCATTGAGAAATATAGTTTGGAGTTTCTTTCATTTTATAATCCATTCACACTATTATTTCTATTTATTTATGTTTTCAGAACCTTGCAAATGATGTTTAGCAGTTAGAGATCTCTAGGCTGCTCTAAAATATCATTACATCTAGTATTTTATCACTGAGGTTAAATTTGCTTGAATTGCCAAAATCCTTTAAAAAAAAAAAGTCATGTGATGGAGGTACAATGGCAAAGGCACCCTGTATTTAAGAGCAGAAAACATTTGTTTGCTATAAAATATTATTTGCTGAACTTTAAAACAAAATGGGTTGATTTAAATCAATTAAAATACTCTTCATATGGTTGAATATTGTTTCAAATTTGTACTTTTCAGTTTATTAAAGATAGTAAGTCAAATTACTTTCCTTTAATATTTAGGTATTTAATACTCATTATTTATTTCAAGCTGCAGTTCAATTTCATTCACCTACAGCCCACAAAACTCCTGATATGATTTCCTATTAAATGTTTCTTACTACTTAAGCACAATATAAACTAATCATAATTAACATCATTGTTTTTAAATTCCAATTCTCAGCTTTGAAGGAAGCAATACTAATTGAATGTATGAAATAAGAAAAACAGTTTTGCATCTTTCCTCTGAAGACAGGCAATATCTTTCAAATGTTGTCTTACCAGTTGGGAAATTCTGACCTGAGGTATTTAGCAAATGTCACGATTAACCAAAGACGTCCCGTTGTTAGGGGCCTGATCTTATGAAAAAAGCTTGGCAGTATACATACAGCTTGCATACTTTTAAAACGTAATTTAAGTCATTTAAACAACTTCTAGTAAGTTGAGTTTTTAACACAGGTTTTGATAATATAAAAGGTAAATTATTTTTAAAAAACAAGTACTCATATTAATCAAACTTCATCAACCCTGAGAATGGTATCACCAATGAATGCACTCTCCATAAATTGAAACTGTGACATTACCCAGTAAGAGGAGCAAAGCTAGACAGCTAATGAAGGCAGAATTCCCATTTATAATATTTCAAGTTTCAAACCTAGAATGTAAATAATATTAAGCAGCACTGGATAAAAGCCATTCACCAAATAAGCAAAAGAGAGGATTTACACCATGCTTCAAAACCCATCTTTATTTTTGACATCTTGAATGGATGAAAATTGCCTAAGAATATTTACTGGTATAAGTTCAATTAAAATTTGGGGCTCTCAGGGAGCCAAAATTAAGGAAATTAAGTAGTTTGATGTGTACTTTAAACATTGTGCAGGGCATCCAGAGACAGAAGGGCATTTCTGTCCTACTTAATAGAAAATAGAACAGTGATACGGGGCATAGAAGAGAGAAATACAGTTTTACAAAGCAATGCCACCCTAGAATCAGAATAAAAATCCCATTATTCAATTTTCTCTTACCTTTTAGATTTCTGCTTCTTCAAATCAAGCCCTTGCAACTGATTTAAGTTCCTACTATCAGCATATTTTTAACTGGGGTACACAAGCAATACGACACTGCCGACTCAGAGTATACTGTACAGGTCAGAAGCAGTAAGGCAGGCATTAAAATACATGGCTTAACTAGCTCACTTTTTACCACACATATTTTTTGTTTATTAATGATAAGAAAATTCTTTCCTCGGCCTAGATTCCCGATCAGCAGGACTAAGAGTAGTCGTAGCATGTCAGATTTGCAGCCATGCATTTTTGGTAGGCACCATGGCAAAGAAGAATTTTAATAAAGGAACAGATAAAGACGGGATAGTTTTGCAGATATTTTTTCCCATTTTTTCCCCCAACCCTGGGGCAAGCAAGTAAGCGTTAAGTCTGAAAAATCTACTAAGGTGGTGACAGGCGCTTGTAACAGAAGCTGACTGAAGATAGGAATCAAATTCCGAAATAGAATGAGAAAAATCAGGTTGGGTGGGGACAAGATTATAAAGAGCTTCAAAAGCGAAACCAAGTAGTTGGTACCCAAATACTACAGAGAAGGAAGAGTCAGTAAGCACATGCATTAAAAAGGATGGCAGTACTGCAACAGAAAACACCTTTTGACTACTGTGTCCGGGTGTGCAAGGAAAGCTGTATCTTGGAAATCTTACGTAGAATCTTCTAGACAGCAAACAATGCTTAATAAATATGCATGTACTGATACCAGGAAAAGATCACCAAAACCTGACTAATAGAAAGGGGGGGGGGGGGGAAGGACAGAAGGAGAAGGAGCTGGTTTACTGCAGAAACACACATCTGGCTTTCTGAGTGTAAGAATAACACCCCTGCAATTGCTCACAGCCAACTGCATGTTTTGCCAACACCAGGCAATTATGTTTCATGGGATATATGGTCCTGTGTATTTTTTGCCCTGATGGTACTATTTAGATGGAAATTGGAAAGGTTGGATCAAGGGAGGTTATTTTTTTTTGTTGTTTTTAACTATTAGCTTAGCATAACTTTCAGAATCTTATGCAACATGTTTGAGTTTAAATAAATGAGTGACTAGTCAAGTGCCAAATAACAAATGCTTGGCATTTACTCATTGCCAAAGGCATTTTGGGGTGTTGATAATAGGGGGAAGCCTAGCAGATTTGTTTTCCTGAATGATTTTTAGGACTCTTTGGTAAGAATGCTCAGAAGAGATTCTGGCATCTACATATCAGATTGAAAAACAAAACAAAACAAAACTTAAAACCTGTTCAATTATGTAATTATCATTAAAGAAGAAAAAGAAACATAAAGAAGATATTCTGTCCTGGATGCTTAAAATGCTTTATAAAAGCCCTTTCTATTTAAATAATCACTCAGCGGACCAGAAAGGTTCTTATTTACAACAGTGCCAAAGGTAAACAGAACCCTGCTGTTTGAGGTGCAAGATGGACTGCAAACCTTATATTCCAACTTTCAGGCTAATGACCTCTCTGGTGAAAGCTGCAGTTGTGTTGCAGACTATAATGTCAGTTTGACTTCTACTATTTTAAAATAACACACCAGAAAAAATGCAGATCCACGATGGATCCATAATAATTTGTCTAATTATATCTTCTACAGATAAGTACTTTCTTAAGTATATGATGACAGGGTGTTACAACTCCTAGGGAAGTGTGACATCAAGTGACAATTTTGTAAATAGAGTAGTCAACACCTGCTCGATGATGTGGTAAAGTAAAAAAATCAATCCAACATAACTCACACCATTTCTGTTATGGACTGCAGCATCAATAATCTGCAAGATAAAGAGCTGTCCAGCAAACCATAAAATGCTCAACTAAAATGGCTTCACAAATGCAATTATCCAGATTATGGGGACATACTAAATCTAAGGAATTCACGCTTACTGTAGATGCAACATACTATCATATGTAATAGTAAAAAAGGAAGAAAAATTAATGCAATCAGAAATCCTTTCAGAGGATAAGATTACACAGCAAGTGTCATAAAGCAAATTGGTTCAGACTGGCGTCTGTTTTAACAACATTTAGCAAGAATATAATTCTTTGTAAACACTAAGGTCTGAATGATGGTTTGGGGCCACATTGGTGACTCCTACACCTCCTTTGCCTTAAACAGCGATACTACCTTTGAAAATCAGGAATTTGTTGGACCCTTTCTGACCAGGTGCCAGCTGCATTCCTCATTGCTAGCCAGCTGAAGTGGGGACGCAAGAGGGATTTGAGTAGACACACACATTCCATCCATTTTATTCTATGAATTCTAACAGAATTCTCACAAATAATGATACAGGTACCACAGCAAGTTTTAAAATATGATAGCTGGAGAAAAAGGAGGAGGGAATCATGAGCTGGACATCCTTAAAATTTTTGCATATTTTAGACAGACATCGGCAGATCAAGGCCCTAATTAAAAACACTCTTCTTGCAAGTAAAATATTATTCTAATTTATTAATCTTATAGATGAAAGAAATCACACAATTTGCCAAAGCTCTGTTACAACCTCACTGGCAGGCATGTGAACAGGAACCAAGTTTCCTACTCTTGTCTCTTAGCTACAAAACCATAGCATGCTGGTGCTACAAAGCCACCCAAAATGAGAGAATTAAGAGAGTCACGAGAAACATATTTTATCTCAGCAAGATTTTAAAGGGTGAGGGAAGGCACCATGTGAGTCAACTGCAACTTGGAAAATGTGACGTCAGTAGCATCTCTCCTAACGCAGTGGTTTAGATGGAGCCTAAAGCTAAAGTGCCTAATTCCTTGTGATGAAGGGTATTACTTGGTAATCCAATGCTTTATTCATAGGGGTTTGAGAGATTAAGCTAGAATTTAAGATATTGCAATGAAACAGATATTTTTGTATGCTACAAAGACGTAAACCCCAGTCTTGTTTAGTTGTTTTTATTATTTTCTAAAAGTGTTTGAAGACTAAAAAAAGACTTTATTTAATTTTTTTTATGGTGCCAGTACAGAATATCTCAACTTCAGTGATAACAAGACACGAGGTGGAAAGGTTTCTAAGATTTTTATGATTATAATTATGCCCAGAAGTATGCTAGAAACATCATAGATCAAAAGAGATGTTCCTAGCTCCAACATAGCTTGCAAACTAAATAAAGGACACAAGTCAACAAATAATAGAGGAACAGAAGAAAAACCACAAATGTTGCAATAATAAGGGTATGCGGACAGTCTAGAAATGGTCAGAAAAGTTTTAACTCCCTTCTTCTTAGAAAACTAAAATAGGCTTTCAAATTCGGGCAACTCAGATTTGCTATTAGCACCTCAACTGTATTTTTAAATACATGTATTTTAAACGTATTTTTAAAATACATGTAAATCACTGCAAGAGCAGTTATTTTTTAAAAAGAGAATAGAACTGCTGAAGTGACTAACTGATTTGGAAAGTTACTCTATGGGTAACTTCACATGATAATTCACATAAGTTCATTAAAACTAGCTTTTCTTGAATCTTGACAATTGCTTGGTCTTCAGTGAAAGTCATAGCAATATGTATCTAAAATTGGATTCTAGAAAAGCAGTTTATTTAGACTCTATTGACTTTTTCTTAGCTTTATTTCATTACTGTCATTGTAAATTGAAGCAGAGAAATAGAGCTTACAACAATGCTACCACTACACCATGTAAACCAGCAAAAATTAGTGTTTGAAACTGAGAAAAGGCGAAATGACGATCTGGAGAATTCCCACTCAGGCTCTCATCCTTGCTTATTAGACAAACCACAGCTTGCTTTCCTCCATGGTCTCACTGGTTTTGCTCCCACACACTTCATAAATTCTCCCTTTCTTCATTCAGTCTCTTTCCCCTGATTATTATTATAGATGCTTTTAATTAGAGTCTAGTTCAACAAGTAAACTACCCTTCTGGAAAAAAACCTACTCCAAAAGGCAAAATACACATGAACTGTTTTCCATGTTGATTACATGACTGTCATTACAGAGATGCAGCCATCTCAAGATGTCGGCAGATCTAATGGAGATGCTTTCTTGCTCCCTCGTGATCACTTCACAGCCTGATGTTTTAACTGAAATCCTGTCATCCTGTATAGGACTCCATGAAGCAGTTCAAGATGTAGGGTAGGGGAATTTAAGCACCTTAACTTCCACTTAAGCCAGTAACAATTTACAGCTTATGAAAATCTTAGTGAAGACAGTAAAAATGTGAATCCACTATGATACGAGAAGTTCGGTTAGGTGTATTACTGATACTGATGAACAAAGCAGTACCCATTCAAACTAGGGATTTGTCAGGAGAAAGGAAGAAGGAAAGTGTTTTTGCAGACTTGCCATTACGAAGCTCGTTTACCAGTTTCTCCCTAAACTTTCTTCCCTCTTTCTAAAGAAGGCAATCAAACACTGCCTAGCTACTCTGCAGCTTGTCTCTAATGTCCACAGGCTGCCATCAGGCAAGAAGCCATTATAAACAAGATGTCTAGCTTAATTGAACCAACCTGTAAAAAATAGAATATTAAGAAGTGTGAATTTACACGTGTCACTGAATACCAGTGATGTCAGCAGTTAAGTACGTGTCTGCAGAAAAAAACCCCACCAAACCCACCCCCACAAATTCACAGAGCCTGCTCAAGCCTCTGGGATATTTAGTAAGGAGTAGAGTTATCGTGATGCAATCTCTGTTCAAAATAAAAAGGTATCGAGCACTTGGGCTAAATTTTCAAAAGGAGTCTTTGGAACCTCGATGCCTCTCACTGAATTTCTGTAAGATTTGTACATTTAAGCAGATACAGTGCTGCTATTAACCACAGCCTTGGTAACTTCAGGGACCTGAAGCTATGAAATCCATGGACGACTATGAGCAAATCAGCCCTTCTGCAACGGAGCCCACACTACTGGAGTTGGACTGGAAGTGACAAAGGCAGCTCTTGGCACCTGTATGACAGCCTGGCCACAATGAACGGGAGGTAGTAATCCTGTTCATTTGACAAAAGATCAGTGGTAGCTGGTCTCCCACTTCACCACCTCAGCAGAAAAACTCAGCTTCATACCGGCATGGTATCCTATGTACCTCCTCATGCCACATGGGAGTTTTTCTATCACAGAGCTGAAAATTTGCTTATGATCAGACTGTAAAACTTGCTCTGTGCTTTACAGTGAAGTGTGGCATGGCAACAGATTCTCATTTCCAAAAGCAAATAATCTCAATTTTTTAGTTACAGATCATATTCCTAGCCCAAAACCCATACCCACACACCTTCTGCTACCTAAATTAAATTGTATTAAGTTTTAAGCGTAATATTAAAATATAAATTCAATTATGTTAATGTATGGAAACACACATTAAAAATATATCTAAATAATTATAACCAATTGAAACACATGAAAAACATTACAGTTTTGTCCCTTTTTTCTTTCAAAATGGATGGAAAATAGAAGCCAAATTCATTATTGCAGGAAACAACCAACTTCTATATTCCTGCCATTCCACCCTGACACAACAGATACCACTTGCTTCAAACTTACATCTGGAGTCATAAGTGCAGAAGGCACACATCATACCTTTCAAACCTAGAAGAGATTTATTCTTTACTTTACAGATATAAACTGCAATCCCAACAATGAACAGACAGTTGGTGTGTCTACATACAAGCTGTACTAATGGCTCCGAGCAGGCCTGACCCAAACCCCAAAAAAATCAAACTCCAGATTCTAAAATACACCTCCAAAACTTTGTACGGTCTGTTATTTGAATGTGAGTGCACCAATACCAGCCTGTAAGCACAAGCTGACGAGTCAGATATGAGTTCCACATGGGAACTTTTTAATAGGACATTTAGTTCTACTTCACTGCAGGGTGCAACGACTCATCTAAAAATCTGGACTCCAGAAACTTTCATCAAGTATTTTTATCTCTGCGGAAATAGAAGCAGAATGAGTTTCTGTTGTATTTTAGAGGGGCCAATGCCACAAATGCCTCTACAAATGATCATGGTTATGCAAACAAAGTAACACAACAGCCAACGCCAGTTATGATCAGCAAGGACGTTACTTTAAAACATAAATTTAAGTGCATGATTTGAGTAATTTCTCCAGGAATTTATACAAAAAAAATCCTAATCAGCAAAACTGTCTGTTCTTGTATAGGAGACACAATCACATATTTCCAAATTATCAATTAATATTTATGGCCTTACAAACTAGTAAGAAGTATAATCAATAGCATATCCTCTAATGGCTGAAAATAAAAGCAAATACTTCATACAGCTTTAAGTTTTCAGAAAAGCTTTGCTATCAGGCAAGATTTAGGGGAAAAAAAAAAAATCATCTGACCACTTGGTGATCTCACTCAGTACCTGGAAAGCTAAACACTCTCTATTTTGAGACCTTATTTGGTGTACTTCAGTAGTGAGACAACTGCAGCATACAAATGCATGAATCTGTGACACTAAGCTCTGTTTATACAATAGAAATGGAATGGGCTTTATTTACAAAATCACCTTTTAGTGTGCTTTAGCCTCGTATTTTACAGGAGCTGGAGTAATTCAATAATGGCTAAATAAATCTGATCTTTGTAGATCGTTTGTTTAACAAATCTTAGTGAGATGGAACAATATTAGCTTTGGGTGCCCAAGACCAGAATTGAAGGTAAAATTTTTCCTACTCATCTTTCACCATCTAAAACCGACACGAGGCCTGACTACAGCCATGCCTAGTCCATAAATTGTCAGGGGGCAGAGGCTCCTTGTAAAATGAAAAGCTGTGCTTTCTCAAGCAGCACTTTAAGCCTTCAGGCTTCTGGTTAGTCCAATACAGCTCATCAGATAGAATTATAAAGTAATCAGTTTTTCCCAGAGTGGGTATTTTTAGACTGTTGAAGTTGTTCTTAACAGCTGGCAAAGAAAAGTTACCTTAGCTTACTGTAAATCCAACACAGATCCCTGACAACAAATATCTGTTCTTCTATAAAAAAGCTCACCTAAATTCTCGAAATACTTTAGAAGGAAATTAAAATACATCCCAACTGAATTAAAACACAGCTACCCCTATAAAGAAAAATAAAGTACATTTATTCATGTTCTACATATGGAAAATTGGAAAAACAGAGCATTTATAACTGAAGTAGGTTTTCATGGAAACCCTGAGATTACACTCCTTAACTCACAATCTCCTGCTCTACTGACAAAGGCCTATTTCCTCAGAATTCACAGAGATCTAATTGTGTAGTGGATAATCATAAAAGAATCAGCATTACTCAAAACTTAACACATAAATAAAGAATCATTCCTCCAAAACTTGTTACCATATCAGCCTCTGACAAAAATGCAAGAATTCAAACTAAAATTTTTTTGTAAGATTAAATTGTTCTGACAAAATTTGACAAATTTTTCTGACAAAATTGTTCTGACAAATACTCAGCCTTTCTCAGTTAACTGTAAGTCCATTCTGTTAAAAACAACCAACCAACCCAGAGCACTCTACACTTTTGACTTTTTATATGGGTAACAAATTCAAGCAAAAAAATGTTGTTTATTCATTTATAAATCTGTTTCACTGTAATACACTGTAGTTAATACACTGTAGTTAATACACGGGTAGACTAAAGTACACCAATCCTCTCATATTTTAATTTCTTGTTACAGAGCAAGACATAAAAAAAGACAGCAATATATGATTTTTTTTAAATATCCCATACAATCAGCTTGTGCTTTGTCTAAGAGCACATCTGTTACCATCTTCACATGAAGCGTGGCTGAATTTTGCTCAGATATTACAAAGCTATTCATCTCTCAAACACTCATGAATTAAATATCTAAAACCACAAAATCTGTTTGGTGATTTGTCTTAAAACCACTCCTAAGAAAGCAGAGAGATTTTGTACAGGTTTATCTAGGAAGCCTAATGTCACGTTACAACTACAGAACACATCGTATAACAGTGGTGCAGACCTATGTCAGCTCTTCACTGTCTACAATGGAGCAATATTATTATTGCGGCCTTTCAGTACTTACTGGGAGCCCATAGGAAAGATGGGGACAACCTTTTTAATAGGGCCAGTGGTGACAGGACAAGGGGCAATGGTTTTAAACTAACACAGGGTAGATTTAGACTAGATATAAGGAAGAAATTCTTTACAATGAAGGTGGTGAAACACTGGAACAGGTTGCCCAGAGAGGTGGTGGAGGCCCCATCTCTGGAAATATTCAAGACCAGGTTGGATGGGGCTCTGAGCAACCTGATCTGGTTGAAGATGTCCCTGCTCATGGCAGGGGGTTTGGACTGGATGGCCTCTAAAGGTCCCTTCCAACCCAAAACATTCTATGATTCTATGATTCTAATATGCCACTCCGTTACACTGGGTATCTCTGGAAGAACAGTGAGCTATACCTCTTAACACCTATGCCAAGAATCCACTTACTATCTAACTACACAACTCCACTTCTAGACATTTGTAGAAGCATCCTGCAGCATTTTTTTTAAATGTGTTTGCCACCAAAATAACATTCTTAAAAAAAAGAAAACCTTCTAGACTCTTACAAGAATGCAAACCAGAAGGACTGCAATATGTTTTCCACTCATGCTAAAACTTATTTCACTTTTTATTAAGCATTGGGTTACACAGAAAATGCTGATCCTTCCCCTTTGCTTTCCAAGACATCCCGGCAAACTGGGAAACACGCTCAGTATGTTCTGGACGCCTTACTATTACAGCACAGGAAGCAATGTTCAGTCACAAAGCATCCTTTTTGAAGTCTACTAACCCTGCCTGATAAGAACCAGGTTTCTGGCACTCTCCACTAAATTGCCTGAGAATCTCCCATATTTTCTGCTGGCAGAACAGATCCTGGCTCATGTCTGGATGCTTCCAACCTTTCAGGATCCATGTTTCAGAGATTCCTACTCCACAACATCACTGTGTTTCTGTGCATGAGTTGGGGAGGATCTGGTTGAACAAAGTGAATGCAAAATTTGAGGGGAGGTAGGGTGAGGGAAATTTTATTTCTGAGCCAAAAATCTCTATGGAAAAACAAAAATAAAGGGAAGCTTGTTTTTGTAGCATGGACAAAATGATGCTTAATCCATAACACACCCTGAAATGTCAGAATTGTGGTGTTGTTACTCAAAGTGGTCCATGTTTAGAAAAAGAAATAAGAGCAGCTATGCTAAATATGGAGCATTCTAACACCTCTGTCACTGAATCAGAGAATAGGATAAGCCAGTAAAAGAATGTGACAAGAATTTAAAAGGAAAAAACAATGAACAAGTGAGAATAAGCAGCTTACTATTCTGCGGACTTTTATTTTCCTTAAAAATACAGTAATTGTTTAAGGTTTTTCTACTATTAAATGCAGTTTTAAAGATCAGGACAATGTACAGATATTTCATTTTACACCCCTCAGCCCCATTTTTTAATTACTCTTGCAACTACACTGAAATTACTGAGGTTTTCTACACTCAGAACAAGCAGGAGGGACAGAGTAGTTTATTTACATATTTAAAAGGGATCCCTGCAGTGTTCTTGCATGATCACCAACAGATGATGCACACTAGATGCCTCTCTTTAGCCATCAGTAGAAAAAAATATTATTTAAATATTTAATATGCTTTTTAAAAATTCTGAATCAAACTATTATCAGTTTTTCATTGTGACTGAAAGTAAAATGTTTAATTGAAATAACTGTTACTTAATAAATGACCAGAAGCTGTACACATGAATGAATGGTATTTCCAGATTAGATTTTCATGCATGATATTTCGTGCATATTTTCCATATACTAGAATATAAGACAAGTCTAAATAAGATCTCGATCCAAATAACAAAACTTTAGAGAACCAGAAGCATTGACTCCAAAATAGACCTGAGCCTATCTCCAATATAAACTTGATCTTAGTATTACATTCAGGATCCTCACCACTGCTGCTTTTTACTCAGTCAGGTAAACTTTACTGTTCCAACTGTTTAGCAAGAAGACAAGATACTACAAATAAATACTGCTATTCCAGGGGAAAAAACCCTAAGTGCATTAAAATAAGTTTGGTTTTGGTAGCTTCTACACAGCCAGTTCCACTATGGTAAATTAAATGGGGTTTTGGTTTTACAATATCTGCATCAATGTATTTGTCAAGTTTGTTCCATTCCCTGGACCAACTGTGCAGTCTATTATTTTCAAAGAGCATCCTTAGATATGTACAGTACCTGTATAAATGATTAGGGTTAGAAAACTGCTAAGTACAGCATTCACACAGCAGAATCTTTGTTAATAGATAGCCTAAAATAGATGGCTGGAAAGACTTTTGCTACATCTTCCAAACATCTTGTCCTGCCATTAAGTAAATTCAGTTTGCACTGTGATTCACTTCAGAATTAATTTTTTAAGAGTAATTTTGTAGAGCAGAAATACATACCTAAAAACTTCAGTTGCCTTTACTAGAAAAGTAGGCTTTTCTGGGCTGAACACCATGAACTTGGAAGTAAAGCGCTTCAGCACTGAAATGAAATTCATATTCCAGTGTAAGTTTGCCTTATCTCCTGTGTGGAACAGGACAGTTGTGAAAGAAAAAGGTGTAAGTCACAGGATGCTACATTTCTGGTACTTTTCATCTCCCTGGCTTCAGGTTATCTCATCCCCACTACAAACCTGAAGTTGTCACATACCAGTATCTGAGAGCCTGTGTTATGTATGAATGGTACAGCTTCAGTGGTGAAACAGCAATGGTCCTTTTTTTTTTTTTTTTTTTTTTTTTAAGGGCAAAGTGATCTTTATTAGCTATTAGTTGCATTTCTACCTCTGCTAACTGCGCCTTGCCTTTGTTACACTTTGCAGGGCATTTACCTGAGTAGTGCAGGTAGAGATGCCATTTGTTGGCCATGGCTTGTACTACTCTACTGCCTTTAATAGGACTACTCTCAGAGGTAAATTTGCTTTAGTGAAGCAAATGCATACTGGGAGAGTATCTGAACACTGTCAGACAGAAGAACTTTATTTATATAATTCTGATTATTATGCATCCCAAATTTTGTAAGATTTGAGGTGATGTAGAGGGAACATACTGTTAGTATCTTACATAACTCATCCTGATCACTTAAATAGTTTCTTAAAACAGCATCCCCTGGATGCCTGTTTTTGAAGTGTTTAACGAGGTATACATAAAGAGGGTAATAATTATAATGGGGGTGTAATGAGCTTCACTATCAACGGGAGCCAAAGTACAGTAGATTTTTATCTCAGATAATTATTTCTATGTGCAGTAAACGCACCACCAAAACTGTGGAAATAAAGCCTTTGAATTACCTCTAGTGAAGGGAATTCACAAAAAGAGAACTTTAATTTTTATTCTGAATTCCTTATATGAATCTGACAGTTGTTAAGCTGGTAAATCAAGAGACCAGAAGCCTTGTGTATTGACATAGAGCGATACAGTACAGCGCAGGAAGCAGAACTCCAAATTCCTGTCTTGGCTACAGGTAACAAGAAACAACTTGTGTCTATGGAATTAAATGTCGAACTTCCCACATCAAAAGGACAACTCACTATAATATGATAGAGAGAAATAACTGCCTTAGCTATGAGTAGCGAACTGCTATCACAAAGATACCCATGGTCCAGCACAATCCACACGCTACACGATCATCCAGGAGTGAATTACCTTTTCCTAGAGAGAAGTCATTTATTGACAAGCCATGTTCCTTCAATCTTGAGCCCTACAGCCAAAACAACCGCGAAGTTCCTAAGTACTGCTGACGAATTTTGTATTCAGGCCCTGACCAGCTTGACGACACTGGGCTGAGATCACTGAACTTGCACAGGACACTGAATGCAGGTACCACCAGCTGGATACACTATTTGTTCTGGCTAACGGGATTATTGATCTGGTTTGATGGGAAATACTACAGGGCAAAAGCCATAAGGCTGGCACACACAAGATTAAGCCATTTCATCCTTCCAAAGACAAAAAACTCTTGTGCTAAAATAAAAAAGTTTGTAATCTGTTTTTTTGTTTATGTTCCATTTTTCCTTTGTAACTCAGGCTGTCTTATGCATTTAAAGAAGTAATTTTGTAGCTTAGACCAAAATTACTCTTTGAAGTTATTATCCTGAAATTAATTGAGAATTATGACTGGCTCCACTAAGGCAAAGAAGCCCAACTGGTAAGCAGTGAGGACAGTAAGACTTTGCTGCTCACTCAGCTGGTAACACAACGTGATTTTCAGCATTATGAGAAAGTAAGTAAAAAACTCATGTTGGTCAGTTGGAGAGCTCCAGCCTAATCTTGTAAAGCTATTGTTCGTAAACCACAAACCTGTCAAGGTTCCTTCACATGCTGCTTGGCATACTAATTGTGTCACCATTATACTATGTTTTTAAATAAACAGTTGATACATATATCAATGAAATTACAAGCAACTGACAGAAGACAGGAAGGTATGAATACAAGCTAAGTAAATTCAAAGCAAATTAATTTAAGTTCCAAAACGACATCTCCAATATGAAAGACACTCTTGGAAGTCAACTGTTACTGAAATGCAGGTTTACTGATTATTCTTTTTCTATATCCGAGGATTTTCTGTGCTGCAACATTTTCTGAAAACAAACAAAGCAGAACAACAACAAATAAAAGCCCTAATTCTATGTTTGTGAATATTTCTTGGAAGCCAAATAGCTGCCTTCTTTTACCACATTCATCCCTCTTTTCAATTGCAAGAACTCCAACAAACAAGTTTTGAGGAAACAGCTGCTTTTGTAATCAGCATTGATGTGTACAGGCAAATGTGTATTGGGTGTTCCCTGTCTCAGGCCTCTAGTAAGCGATTTACATTCACCAGCTACATTACAGCTGCTTGCTATAGTTATATAACACGTATTTATGCATTACATTTATATAACATGTATGCACTGGAAACGGTGAAGAATTTGGTTTAAGTTAGGACCCACTTTTGAAAGTTCTTTGCCGAGTCCATCTACTGTGGCTCATACCCACAAATCTACACAACTGATTCGCAACAAGTCTAACAACAGCCAGGTCTAAACCTTTTTCAGACTATAGCTGCGGCTTTTCAAGCATGCCACTGTAAACACTAACTCTCCAGTCAGCTACAATCACGGCCAGTCTCTGAAGAAACTCACATCACCTACTTGTGGCAACAGCCATGTGAAAAAAGTACTTTGAAGCAAAACTTGGTAGAGGAAAAAAGATCAGGAACCTCAAACTTTGCATTACCCTAACAGCACAGACGCTGATTATCTTACAGGACAGAGTTCAACCCAGAAAATTTCTCTACTCTGTTGCACTCACTAGAATATTTGGAAAATTAAATAACAGAAAGTTTTACAGGCTTTCTGGAAGGAAGCTTCTAAAAATAAATTTTTTTATAAATCTTTTTTTTTCTGACCTCCTACCCACACATGTACCTCCTAAGCAACCTCCCACTGGGGCTCAGAACAAGACCTTCTGTAATCTTGGGATATGCTTCAAACAATATGCTCAAAACCACAGATTAATACTCATCAGTACCAGTGCTGTATTTAAAAATAAATATCAGCATAAAGTACCTGAATAATACTGAATGCAAAATGCTCACTTTCCCTTTTATTACTACACACAAAAAATGATGCCACCTGCAAATTAAGTTAATACCACAGCAGCTGAATGCCAGTTTCTGTCACCAGGATACAAGCCACAAACTCCTTTAAGAGAGATCTTCTATTACTGACCTTTTCCTGAATTTGATTGCATTTCAAAAAAATGCATGTTAAAAACAACATTAGAAATGCTAACAGAGTAACATGCAGAGAAGTCAAATAGAATTAAGACAGCTTGTACATACCACCTGCAAGCCCAAACACAAGGAAGCCCTGAGGTGAACAACTCGATCCTTACTCCACCGGCTTTTTGAAGTCTAAATGGATAGAGATGACTCGTATAAATCTGAAATAAGAATTCACCTATTAAAACCTAGGTCTAATATGCAGTACCACAAATAGAAATAAAAAGCTGCCCTTAACTAAGCTTATGGAAGGCTTTATAAATGAATTTAGCAATCATATTCCAATGTGTAGAATGTCCCTTTCTTAAATCCCATTGCTGCAGCAATCATCCACATGGACCTTTGCTGACACTAACAGATCTCAGTGTTAAAATACACTGATCCAAAGACTGGACATCGTGTTTACCATTCTGGACATAATCCTGAGTTGGAATGGGACATCTGAAAACAAACAACTTCTGCATGCATACATTTGGTTCAAAGAACCACTTGTGATTACTACAAACATACGAACCTCTGGCTTTATTTGGAGGGCAGTGATGGCACATTTTAATTTGTGAAAGCTTACAATGCCACTGATCACATTGCGTCAGCTTGCTGTGTAAGGCTAAGACTTCAGTCTCAAAATGATTTACCAGAAAAACTGTATTTTTTCAAAAGAGAATAATCTCTGGGATTACATCTCTGGGATAATCAGAACAACCAACAAACCATGCATACTTTGGTTACCAACTGTACTGTTATCTTGGTTGTTTGGTACTTCAGTAAACTAATTTTTTTTAATCCAGTCATCTCTCCAAGTTGCAATGTAAAGAGGAGAGAGCTTCGGTTAGTTCTCCTCTAGCTACATGTTTGCTTGCTTTTATAAAATATACAATGCCTCATGTTGAAATACCATCAGCAGAAGAATCGAACCAGAACTCTATCACTATTAAGTAACTTTTATGATATGTAAAAATCATATTCCCTTATAAGCTAACTCCCAAACTACAGACTGCAGCACGTTTCCCAAACAGGCACTGAATAGCAAACTATGACTGTCATCAGCATATACACCAATTCTTAAAACCAAAATACATTTGTATCCTGAATACTCTCAGTCTGAACTCTCCAGTTACCTATAAAAGAGCCGATCTCTGTCTGAAGCAACACAATTGAGACTTCCCAGGAAGCACAACATACAGTCGCAGTCATCGGCTTGTAACTCTAGCAACCACAGGGAAAACAGTTGAGGAGGAGTATTTGATATTGTGCCTCATACGAGGGAGGCTGCAAGCTGATGAGGTTTAACTACTGTAATTTCAGTTTCACATGGTGAGGCTAGGTCAGACTTCACGCTTTAATTCAATGAAAAAAAATCTCTTACAAATGGATCATCTAGGCAATGTTCCCATCAAATACTCAAAGTAATCATAATGCAGGATGTGTGACTTAACTTTCTCTTTTGCTTTGTGATACAGACCTGTTAGCCCTAGTTTTTAGTAATGTACTAGATATTGGACACATATGTCCCCAGTCCTCTTTCCC
>NW_009260400.1:211036-228992 GCF_000687185.1 Egretta garzetta | reverse complement strand
GCCCACCTCTTTCTTTCCCTTAGAAAAATCCTTTGAATCACTTCTATTTCTTCTAATTTGAGGGAACATAACTGTAGTATTATTATTACTCTATGGAAATACCCAGAACAGGAACAGGTTAGGTACACTTAAATAAAAAAGGTCATCAGCAACAAAAGACTTTGTCATTCACACAGTAGGAAAACCCATATCTTACAATGTGCCTTGTTTTTTCCTCTGCCTAATATTTTCTATTTCTGTTTTCTTTTAATGCATAGAGACACGTAAATATTGCTAATACATCTTGTTTCTGCTCTTTCATAGTTACACAGCATATGACTGCTTTCAAGGTAGCACTTTTACCTACTTTTAGATTTAAAACCTGACCTCCAGGACATGTCAAATTAAAGAGAAGTCTTACAGGAATGAACCAGAGATGCATCACTAGCTTTCATCTCAAAGAGACAATGGCAATGATGGAATTAAAAACTAAATGAACTGTCAGGTCAGGACTAAGGGGTGAGCTCCATAACAGCCTAACCCTGTAATTCTAAATAACTGGTATTACTTTTTTTTAATTGCACTGGTAGGAAAAACTCGATGACCAGAGTAATGACCAGGTTATGGCAGCCAATATAGGACAAAGCACCGATTCACAAACTTCTAGACATGCTACACCATTTCTGACATCTCTGTATCTTCCAGGCTCTCAATTCAAATGCTGCCCTGCCTTTACCTCCTAGCCACTGCACAACATAAGTAGCTGAGACAGGGTGAGCAGCAGGTTTCCTGCTCCTGTGCCTGTCACATGCCCCTAGGTGAGCTCTTGGACCCCTATGTGCACCTCCTCATTCACTGCTCAATTTCCCAGACCAAGCTGACTTACGTGCTCCAGTTCTGTGCTGTGTTAAGACCTTGAAGCCAGGCACAGCTTGTTAGGAAGGCACCTCAGTGATCAGAAGCCCAATGAGCTAGTGAACCTGCAGCCAGTCAGCGTATCAAAAGACAAGCTGCCCTCTGAAAACAGACAAGAATTTTGTTCTTTCAGGCAACAATCAGCTGTGTAATGCTAGTCAAGGAACTTTCCCCATTGAGATCACCTAATTTCTTGCCCTGTGTTTCACCCCTTCACACCATCATCTTTTAGGAGTGCAATAACTGTCTATCTTGGTGTCTTTGATGCACAAATTATTATTCATTGTATAAGATTTCCCATCATATATATATAAATATATATTTCATACTCATCACATTGAAAACTGATGCATTTTCATCAAAATAATTAATGTTTGTTGCATTATCACTCAACTAAGTATATACAGTTGTGGTCTGAGAACAACACTTAGCACTAAAATAGCACTCTTCGTCTGTAAATCAATGCAAATGCAGCTGGTAATTCAGCTTTCGTGAACAGGTCATCAGCATGACTAGCACATTAACATCTCAGCCAAGGAGCAACACTTAGAGGCATTCTTTTAAAGGTTAATGAAATGGCTCAATATGTACTTCAGCAGTGATTATTTCCAAGAAACTGGTTAACAGCAAATGGGCGTCACTTGAATTTTAATTCAAATTGTAATTTTAATCTGAACAGTTAATATAGGTGTTGCCTGATTGTTATGAATATATGCTTGCTCCTGTTCCTGCTGTAACCTGCTTAGATTTGTTCAAATTAATTGTGTATGGTGTTACTGATTAAATTCCCTGGGAAAGGATACAATACTCATCTATAATGACTAATTCAGTCTCAGCTTATTGATTCTAAGTTCAGAATCATTACGTCAGTACAAATGCAGAATACATGAAAGATAGATGCTATGCTTGGTTCATAGAGAAAGCTCATAGTAGCCATAATTATTTAACATTAAAGTTGTACGCTGTTATCTACTTAATTTTACATCCATTTGGCCACCCACCAAAATAATTTTCTGACAAAGCAAATAAATACATAGACCCTAAACATCCATTTGGAAGCATTCAGCATGCTATTATATTATTCACTGTAAAGCACCACACTGCAGTCCTCCAACGAACTGTTACTACAAACAGATCAAAGAGCATCAGTTCCAAAGACCTAAAGACTAAGGGAAAGAACAGGTTCATCCAGGCAGCCTACCTGCTGCTACACAAAAGCTACAATTATCTTTCCTATTTCTTCAGCTAAACTTTATGTCTCTTGTAGGGTAATCTTCACCTTTGCAGTCTGAAATCTTTAAGGGCTTCTTAGAAATGCATCCCCAGAAAGATCAGACCCTCTGAGGTAGAATTGCATCATTCCTTGAGTCGTAATGCCCCAGGTAACTGAACCCTCATTCACCAGTTTCCCAGCAAAGGCAACCAGCTAGCATTTCAGCTACAAGAAGAGCTGAGACCATTGTGTAAATGCAGCGACCCAGAACAACTCTTTCAAAATTAATACTGTCTAATTGCACACGGGAATATAGCAAACAGAAAAAGAATTAAAAGAAAGGAATTCTTCCAAATTCTTCCTATATCTTACTGAGGGGAAACATAAATGTTAGGACCAACTTATCCTAGGCTCATTATCTTCTAAGGAGAAGGCTTCTGTTGCTGGAAGGTACCTCTCAGTAATTTCTGGGAGTTTTATTTTTAACGAAAGAAGGTTCATTCAAAACCTGCTGAAATTCCTCAACTCTTACCTGGTATCACACCCTGAGATACTGGAGATAAAATTCAAAGCACTGTTAGCACTCAGCACAGTCTGCTAAATGTTGTCAAAGGGATTATTTAAAGCTACTCCTTGTCTCCTGCAGATGTAAGACATGAACTTAGCAAGAGATAACCCTATGAATACAAATAGCAAAGCAACATGAAGCAATAAGAAACAACAATAAAGAGGCAAGCAATATTATACTCATAAAAGTAACACAAGAAGCTCCCAACAAAGAAATAATACTGCTTGCTTAACCAGCACGATTACTGCCTATCTTTCACAAGAACACTGTTGTTACAATATCACTTGGAAATTAGCAATTTTTAAAGTGTTCAGTAGTGTGCATTGTTTGTCAGTTTTGTTGTTTTATGTGCTTGCACTGGAAATGCTATGCAGACTTTTTCCCCCCAACAGTACAGTTTTTAAAACGGATGTAGATAGTAACAGGCAAACCCCCCTTACCAGTATTGAGGTTACACAGCATATGAGAGATGAAACAGTATCTGCTAATATTTCTGTGGTGATCTATTTCTTTGTAAGGTTTAGGAAAGAACTGGCTTTGACAGAAATGTTCTGCATAAAGAAGGAAAAGACAAACCTCCACAATCACTGGAGAAATACATGGGGATTTCTTTTTTGCCATTTTTGTTATTAATTCTGCTTTATTTTTTAATTGCCGCCTGTTTTAACACTCTGGAATTTATTATCTAGTGTTCTGTACTTCCTGTATTGTGTGCCAGCTTTATGGAAGAATGAGGTAACCTAAATTATTTTAATTAAAATTTCTGTTGGCATCTACAAAGTTATTAAATAACTTTCTATCCTACTGTTCTAACTGTATATTACTATAATTTAAAAGGGCCTTTTAAAAGTCTTTAGATAATTTCTGTTATTATTGTAAATTAAATAAGTATGGGTACTATGTAAATTAAACATGACACTTAGAAACAAATCTTACAGTCTCTGCTAGGCAAAATTCCCAGTCAAATTAATAAAGTTTTACCTGAGCTATACCTAAATAAGAGCTAGAGGAGATCGTCACAGTTACCAGCTACCAACTTTTAATAATAAAGGACATTTAAAAAAAAAAAAAGTCATTCTAATGCATAGACTTATTTTTTCTAAGATAATTAAATTCTTCTGTAGGTATCGCTGAAAATAACCTGAAGGTAACACTTAAAATCCTTTCTAGATACACCACTGAGCTGAATAATCTGTATAGACAGCAAGAAATTTAATTACTTAAAATCTGTAAGCACATACACTTTAAGAATATAGTTATGATAAGCAACCTAGCCTGACTTTTAGCTTTTCTATTACTCAAGCACAATCTGCTCCTAACACCTCAGCAGATCAGGCACCCTCAGCGAGAATATCCAGATGCAGCCGACAGGAGACCAACGGCCACATTTTCAGTCTTTCCTTCCATATTTTACTCTTGTAGGCCAGCTTTTATCCTTGCATTTCTGTGAGCTGCTCAAATCTGCGCAAGTGGGAGCTGTACAGATCCAAAGACAGAATTTGTCCACCAGTCCTGACTGCGTTACGTGTTCCACAGGAGCAGATGATGACACTTACGTAACTTTGACAGTAACTAAGCCAAAAGGCAGAAGCTTGGAAACATGTCGAAAAACAATCAGGAGCATTGGAAAACTTGTCTTCAAGAGGGAACTCACTCTGTACCATGCTTAGCCACACTCATGACTTTCTTCACCTAAGACTTCGTCTATAGGAACTGATGAGTGTGTAGGTGTGCACGAACTTTCACTGATGTATTTAGGTATTTAAACACTGACTAGCAGAACTTTTATGCTGTTTTATAATCGCTCATATGAGAACTGTAGAAAAGAACTGGTAGATTTATTATAGTGTATACATGCATGTTTAATACTGTCAGTCCACCCTTCTCCATAGTATTAAATTATTTTGTTCATTCAGACAAGGGCAAAGTCTTTTTACCTTATGATATAAAATCTTCCTAAAAACAACAGAAAATATATAAAGAATAAAAAATGCCTAAAACTCAGTAGGAATACATCTCTCTCCTGTGTATAGAGAACCCAAAGGAGAAAGGGCCAGGGACAGGAAATTCCCTCATGTGTAAATCTCTTCTGGTGAGGAATTCAATAGAGTATCTGCCCCTGTAGATCAGAAAGCTCCAAACACATAGAGTATACATTTACCTGTTCATTTTTGCTCTAATATGGAAAAATATGTCTTTCAAGAGATACTAAGACAGAAACAAGAATCTCACTCTTTGGAACTCATTAAGGAACTAAACAACCAACTGCCTCATTTATGGCTCTGAAAACCTCCTCCTATTAAAATCAACTTAAATGATACTGTAATGGGTCCTGATCTGCATAATGTTATGTTAACACATGCAGTTTCTTTCTCTGAACAAAACATGCTGTGTTTCCAAAATAACTTGAAATCAACCCACTAAAAATTGCTTACAATGAATAGCTGCATTACTAGACTATCTTTTTGTAATTGTTAGTTTATATTCATCTTCAGGATAAAGATAATTTATAGTATAAATGACATGTTCCTTGTAGCTCAGAGTGATAGAGTTGTGCTTTCAATAGCCATTCTTCAGTAGCCTTGATGTCCCTTCCAAACTGATAAGAGGTTTACACACAGCCTGTGTGCCAACAAGTGGCTTGATTTTGCTTTCAGAAATGCAGTTGGCAATAAGTAAACTGCAAAAATTCTCAAGTCTTCTGAACCCTGTTCTCAGTTAATTCTAAGTGCTTTCTTTTTTCTCATAATTTGCATGCAATTCATTACGCTTCAGCTTTTCTTCTTGGCCACGATAAAACCTGAAACAGTAGCTCACTTTCTTCTTAATTAAACATAATTTTTTTACTTTGCTTTAAGGTTTTGGGAAATGCTTTATTGTCTTTGGCAAGGACGAGTACATACAAAAAAATACTCTGTGGGCCCTTCTGCACCAGCTCTGTTTCTCTGTTGCCTGCAATTG
This sequence comes from Egretta garzetta, assembly GCF_000687185.1. Taxonomy (NCBI): domain Eukaryota; kingdom Metazoa; phylum Chordata; class Aves; order Pelecaniformes; family Ardeidae; genus Egretta; species Egretta garzetta. Next base: position 223,356 of record NW_009260400.1, on the reverse strand, counting down.
TGAGGGCTTTGTATTTGATAACCCAGATGGTCCCTTCTAGTCTTACATTCCTTAAAAAGGACACCAAGTACTGTAAACTGATGCCACATGGCATACAAAAATCACAAAATTCTTTAAAATGTCATGCAGTTATTGAGCAAGTTTTAGCCCCATTAATGCAACTGGAATAAATGAAAAATACCATTTTCAAATACAGTTTGTGTTAACAAGCTCTGAAACCAGAACATTAAGCTAGCTCTACTATTAAACAACAAAGGCATAAATGCAGCACATCTCTCCCCCAGATCTGCAGCAGAAGTAATGATTATTGAAAATATATGCAATCCTGACAATACAAAAAAGCAATTTTTTTTTTGACATTATGATCCTAAAAATAGTTACCAAGATGTATTTTTGTGTGGAGATGAGTATTTGATAAATACAGGAAGAGCAACGTGCCATCACTATTATGATCGACATCTTGTCCTCAAAGGTTTTACACTTTTATGCAGCAACAACTGTCTTTTAATGACATGTCAGTAAGCCAGCAAGCATAGGGAGGTCCTGACCTCATAGGAATCCCTTACAAGGTATGCAATATAAGTGAACAACACAGCTGATTTTGTCTTAGGAAACGGAGTTTGTATCCCAAGAGTAGCACTTGTTCCTGCACACATTGTAATCATTCACTAAAGTTATGCCTGTAATGCGTTAGCTCAAGACTGGTAAGAACTTTCAGACAGATAACCCTGACTACACAAAAACACCATTAACACATGATGCCAACAAAACATAAATAAATTCAGTAGGGATCCAAGCCAACATGGCTTAGAAGCTAGAAGTAAGGAAACATATGAAGAAAAGCACCCAATCCAGTTTGCAATAAATATGATGTGCACTGGAAAATTTAATACACATTTATGTTACAGTCAACAAGGAACTAAAGCACTGTTCTCCGTTAGGCATCTCTTTCAGGGCACACTGCTCACAACTCATCCTTTTCAGGGATCCAGATCAGGTATCCAAACATTCATTATGGTCTCCTTATTACCAAGAAGGCATTTGGGAAAGCATGAGTTTTTTTGTAAGCAAGGAGGTATTAGATTAAGGATGTTTGTCCTGAAATGTTGAAACCTGTAAGAAGTCTTATCAAAGGCTTTCCAATTGAAAAGCCTTTCTAAATCACCTTTGTTTTCACACCAGGGATTTTTAAAAGGCACAAAGAACAGTTTGGTGCTCAAATGCCTTTAAAAATGTCTTTGATAAAAAGCCACCAGGGAAGTCATTCAGTGTTACAGCTCTGACTTTTTCCAACATCACAAATCAGTGCTTTGTTCCTCCTCTACAAAAAGAGCAACATAGATTTAAGCAGTTTCTTGGAATTAAGAAAGAAACATACCCCTCCTCACACACAATGCATCGAAGGTGGGATTTTCTGGTCACCTTGGAAGTCAGTAGCTCAAATAAGACTCCATCTTTACCTCAGAGGGCTCAGAGAACTTAACTCTTAGGCCAGTTTCTAACAGTGGTAACAACCCTATCCCTCCATTCCAGATGCAGGCTGACCTACATCAGCAAGACCAACAAAAATTAAAAATAAACTAATAATTAAAAAAAAAATCAAAGGGAACACGACAAATTCTTGAAAAGTATCTGCAACAAGCGGTAGTGGAAAGAAACCACAGCAAAAAGCAAGAAAAACTGCATCAGTAAAAGAACTCTTCACATGCTTACATGGGAAAGAAAGTACCAGGCTGTCATACCCGCTGTGAGCAGCTGCTAAAGAATTTATCACACACTGTTGGGATCACTTTTTCCCCCAAGTTTGCTCACTAGAATACTGACTGATGTGAAGTTTGGTGGCTGGCCCATGATGGGATTTGCAAGAGAATAATTAGGTTGCCTTCCTGTAATTCAGTAACGTATGGTAAAACAATCAGTAACACTTTAAAATTTGAAATGCTCCTGCTATGCAAACACCTGCAAACATAGACAAAAAAGCATTTGTACAGCTTCTGCTAACTAAAGGAAGATCTGGATGACGCATGCATCGTATGCATGCCACAAATGTGTAAAACAATCCAATGAATAATTTTACAAGATGCAGTAAGATTGTTTTCCTGTCATCACCAGAACAAAAGCACAAGTGTGAAAGAATTATGATTAAAAGCCAAATAACCCAAGAAGTGACAAAAAGACGTGTGCCTGAAACAAGTACTGAGGAACATAAGTTCTTTTTGAGGGTCTAGAATCCACTGGCTATGCCCGAATGAGTAAACAGCATGACAGTGAAGAACCAAACTAGCACAGTTTTGTAGAAACATACTGGTTTGATTTTTGCAAATTAGTATTATTGTCCAGTTAGCTCACAATTTTGAAATGAAAGCTGTCATGAAAAAAAACCCAAATATTGCTGAAAAAAATCTCTTGTGAAAAGTAAGGCATTTACAAACACTTCACCAGCTTCAAGAGACTTTCATTAGAATCATTAGTTTACAAGAGAAAATTAAATTTTAAGGTAAATTTTAAGTGCTTCTAACTAGTGGGACAAGCAATGATAATGCAAGCCTTAAAGATCCTAACTCAGCTATGGATCTTTGTACTATAGAAGTGTGTATATGTAGACATCAAAGTTTATGTTACTGGATGTTAGTTCTATCTTTGGGAAACAGATTTTTATATAAAAGGGAAATGCAAATTTTATATAAACTGCGTTAGTGGAGAGGAATTAATTTTCAAGGTTGAGTATCACCTTTGGACTGAGACCAAATATCATTTGCAATAGATACAGACTTTATCCTAAAATCCATTTTCAATGTCAGCCCTCGAAAACTGACCCACTTCACTCTTCAAGGTCACTAGTGAATTGGAAATGTTTGACAGTAATCACTTTTACTAAAAAAAGAAAATTTGTTCTATTCTTACCAGTCTTCACTTGCCAGCAGAGCTATGTTAAATAAGACCATTTTCAAAATTATTTGCTGAAATCAGTTTCAGGAGGCAGAAGCGGATCCTCACAGGGTGCTAGGAATACAGTTGCTGCTAATACAGCAGCTAATACTCAACTACCATGAGATACAAATGCAAACATAACCAACCAGTTGTTTTGAATCACAGGAAGCCAAGAGGCTTTAAGAAAGAGTCAGGAGAAGCACTTGAAACATTTTTACTTTAAAAAAAATTCTAGAGAAAACACTAGGTCAGTCCATCATTCTCTTCACATTTTACATGGAATATATACACATACATATTTATGCAATACATTTATATAATAGATATATTTATCCATATACACATACTTTCCCTATCTTTTCATTTGCAGACCCTCCAAAACAATTTAAAAGACTGACCCAGGAACATCCTTTTCCCTTTTTTATTTTCTTTTGATCTAAACCTGTTGATGCAACCCTTCTGTATAGCTCAAGTTCACAATAATCCAGAGTACATACTCCAAATACAAGCACTTTTAAAAATAGTTATTCCAACTGCCTTAAAGATCAGCTTTCATTTAAATGAAAGTGCGAACTATTCCTCAAATTTGTGCTTCATTAAAATGAAGTTTGCACAGAATAATAATTACACAAAAACTACACAAACTTGGGTGAAATCATGTTTTTAAAACTGTATGAAAAGAAAGGTAATGTGTTTGACACTACCTTTTTGTGACATTAATCTGCTTAACAATGGCAGTTCTTGCAGCGTATCTGAGTGATGAAGAATCTGTGTACAAGATCATTATCATACTGCTGCCACTTCTTTCCTTTAATTTTTTTTTAAAATTGTATTTCACCCTGATTTATGTGTTCTGAGACATAGTGTGCTCTCTTTTACCTAATTATTGGAATGTGATGAGTTACAATTCATTTTCATATCTTAGTCTCTTCCACGTGCTCTCAGAGGGGTATCTAATCTCAGGTGCTTTAAAGCTATATTATCCTATCACCTAAAGCACTGAATGGGGAAGGAGTATGGGGGAAGAAAGATAGATAAATGATTATTTTCTAAGCATGTCCTGGACAGGTAAAGAAACTGGCTGTGATCTAATAGAAAACTTCTGTTCTTATAGACACCTGAAAGCCATTTCATTCCTTAGCTTTTAGGCACCTCGACTTCAGAGAGGAACCCCCTAAACTAGACACCTAGCTTTGCCAGACAGTTCATACTGAAAGTTACCTTTAGAGCTTAGAATTCAAAGTAACTGATAACATAAGCAAGAAACTAGCTGGAATTAGATGTTTAAAGATATTCCGTTACTTGGTTAAAACTCTGATAATCATCTCTCAAGGCTACAGAAAATTGTGCCACCCTGTTGGCCTCCACAGGCTTGTTTCATCCCTTGCGGACAGGCATTGGTACACTTTCAAAGGAACTGAGCAGAGCTCAGTTAAAGGCTTATCAAGAGCACTCACCTAGTGGGGTATTCTCATGTAGGTAACTACATGAAGCAGTCCTGGAAGTAGATAGTAGAACACAGACTGAAGTCCTGCTCGCTGTCCTCAAGACATTGTGTCATTCATTCCTTAAGTCTTAAACACTCTCTAAAGTATCACGGGGAGAAAATGACAGAGCGGAACCACCACCTGAGAAGTTCCCATAGCACCAGGCAGGGCTATCGTACCAGTAAGCTACCAATGTACAATAGTTACTTTCTTCCAGCAACCTCGGCAAGTTTCCACCATTATCTTTTCAAACAATGTCTTCTAAGCGTTTCTTGTTTAAATTCTGTAGTATCAAATTGGTGCTATAAACAGAACTACCCAAGTGGTTATACGAAAACTGCTTTTATAAGAATCTTTAAAATACAAAAGAATAAAATAAAAAGGTTATTTATGTAGTACAAGCCTGCTATCCATACTCATACTTAGAAAAAAAATGGATATATTTATGAAGGGGTGAGGAAGGAGTGTTAGGAAAAAGATCAACTGATTTTTTCTCCTAACAGACACCAGACACTTTGCATACTGTTACCTACTTACCACATCACCCTTTCTTTTTATACACTAAGTAACTCTGTGCTTTTTCCCTTTACCATTCCCAAGGAATCAATATAGTCCCACATGAAACTATGTCCCAATTGGGGGTGCTATGATCACAGATCTTTATATGCAAGTCTTTCACAGAACATGTTTACAAACCTCCTTCATTTATATTCCATAACCTGTAAATCTAAAGAAACATGCTGTAAGCGCCTCTCTTCCTTCTGAGGTGGGTTCTATCCACCAGTCTTCAGATCCTTTTATTTACTGATCAAAACTTGTCTGCTGTTTTGTGCAATACATTCAGAGTGCCTTGATATATGGTCATACAAAGTTTAATACCAAATGATCCTTCCAAGATTCATGTTGTCTCGTGCTACAAAAAGATCCCAAAACCCCAGTCCTGTAACACTGCAATATTGTAATCAGCTCTCTTACACTGGTACACATATTTCCAGGCACATGCACATATTCCTAATTCAAATAGCAATAGTCCTGTGATGAGTTACCCTCATCTTAACCTAATATTAATTTCAAAATCCTCATTTAGAAATTTTCACGATTTATCTTTTACGTCTTTTATCTTTTAAGTAACTTCTATTTTCTTCATGAGAGCAAAGGGAAAAAAGAAAGAGGAAGAAAAAAGAAGGAAAAGGTTTTTCTGCTTTTTCCAGTGATCACAATCTTTCCTCTCTTGCCAGAAGCTGACTTACCAGCTAAAATTCTAGAGCTTCTTACGCCCTTATAAACTTTTGTTAGTCTTCAGTTTCCCACCTCACCAATGCCCCCAGACATGAGTCTCAAGCACGTCTTGAGTTTACAGACAATATGCTGTTTCCCTTAACACAAGAACTCCCCCCAAAAGTGCACCCATCTGAAATTGCCGTACATTGCATCGATGCAAATCATGGCTTGCAGGAGATCAGGAGAGTGGGTTGCCACAACTACACCAAAGGCTGTAATCAGGACAAATCTTCTGACTTCCCTCCTTGCGAAGGAAGTGGGTGAAAGCAGAAATCATAACAATTTTACATATGTTGATAGGTTTCTCCCAGTGCTGCAGAACAGCTCTAGAACAAAGAGCTCCATGAGGCTTAGGCAGGGCTGGGGATACAACTAAGATGGGGCTGAAAGCTTTGATCACTTTGTCGCCCAAACTTCCTGTTCAATGGAATGGATTGCATCTAAGTTTCATACCTTGAGCAATTAAAATCTACATTTCGTATTAAAAAACCCCACTCATCTGCAGCAAGAATTTTCCCATTAAGTGTGATAATATTGACATTTTGAAAGAAAAATTTCAGCTTCTTTCCAGCATATTCATTCCAATATTAGCTCCTTCCTCATCACAATGTAAACTAAAAAAATCACATTAGTAGTTAGCATGTTTACCAAGCCTTGCTAATTTGTCTTAACTGAACAGCCAAAGCAGTAACATGCATGCACTTGCATAAGCAGTGGATATAAAGAAATCAGATCATATTCTAAATTATGAAGGTAACACAGAGACAAATTTTTACCTAAATTGTGCTATATTTCACATTCTTCAGAATGATACAGTACATCATGAAGAATGAGTTTCAAGTTAAAATTTTAAGAAGTCTGCAAATAATAAGTAAAGAAGATCCTTTAGCATCAAGAAAGTAAAATAATGAACAAAAAAATTATTATATAACTTTGTTTTCTACAACTTGTTTCATACATTGTCTGAACCACAAAATATAAAATTTAATAAATGGAATTAAGTAGTCTTTTTTTGTTGGCTGAAAGATATTTCTTTACTCATCTCAAAATTAATTCATTCAATGTTTTCAAGTGGTTTCAAGATACACTGATAAGTGTAACAGCTAAATATTCAAAATCTAGCTTGGGGTTAACAGGCTTCTCTCACCACATAACTTGTTATTTATTCTTTAATTGTTATAGTTCATGACTTATCGAACACTTAGCTAAGATTAACTTGAGATCATGTAATTACTAGAACACATTGACAAGTTATTTCATGTCAGTGAACTGCTGAATTGAAAGTTTTCCTCCACTCACTACTCAATTCTTACATCAACTGCAGTACTCAGACTACCAGTCTGTGAAGGTCTAAATGAAATCAGTTCTCATGCATTATACAAATATTTTTATTCAGTAACATTTAAGAAGAGTAGGAAACACAGGGAAGTAAGAAAAAAAATAGGGTTCCAGTGAAATGTGGAAAGCACTAGAGAAATAGCAGGTTACTCTAAACAGTGGTATGGGAAGATTTTCTCAGCATCCTGGCTGAGACTTTCAAGGAACAAAGGAGAGCTTTGGAAAAGAAAAAAACAAAGGAAGACAAGAGTCAAACAGCTACGTAGGGGAGATTCTACAGCTGCAGAAATGAAAACCTGGATTTGAATTCTTGAACTTAGTGGTTGACAAAAAATGTCTTTGTATGACACACTGTCCTGCTTATGCATAACATTCAAGGCAAGCCACAGACTGTCTAGAATCCTCCGATAATAACAATGCCCATCAGAATCAATTTATATGACTATAGTCATATCAGAATGGAGAAGCAATGCTGGTAAAATATACCACATCAAATGAAGAGTTACAAAATCAGGTAGGAGCAGGCCATATATTACAGGGAATTTTCCAGAAAGTAGAAAAAGATACTTTTATTTATTGACCACAAGGAAAAGCACCCAGTGCCCTACTGAAATCCTTGTATTATTCACCTAGATTTGCAAACAAATAATGCAGAAAGAGGAAATTTCTGTTTACATCTGGATTCCTGATTCTCTGTTTCAATACAAATCATTAAACATTTATTGATTCCTCCACCTATATTTTAGTGATTTACAGATAGGATCAAACTGTTAAGAATTCCGTCTGCTGACAGTGAGTATGAAAGGCTTTGGGAAAAAGCTCAGCAAGTTTCCAAGATCAATTGATCAAGTGCTTTCAGAATCCAGCAGCAAAAAACAGGAATCTTGACAAGAGCACTGCAATCAGAGTGCTAATGGAACACACATTGCCATCACAGTACAGACAAAAGAGGTGAAATGCTATTATTATTTGTTATTACTAAACCCAGCATGCCTGGATGCCCATTTGTGCACACTTGCCCAGGATAAGCTTCAAGGAAAATAAAACAGCAAGAGTATAAGCATAAGCAAAAATCTGTAACATAAATGCATAAGCAAATACAGGAGAAAAATCCCACAGCATAAGCTCTCCTTGGTATCTTACAATACAATAGACAGTGAAATAAAACCTTGGGAGAGAATTTTCAGCTCAAATGTTGTCTTTTCTTTCAAAGGTCAGCGTAGACTTTTACTTTCTACACATTCATGCTGAAGTGTTTTAGAGTGGAGAATCCCTAAACAAAACAGAGAATGTCTAATAACATCTCTTACATATCTGTTAGTCTTTTTATGATGATCCTTTTAACTCATTAGCTCTCCCATCCAAATATAATTACTTTTACTGCCACTATTTTTTCATTATTTATATATTTCCTTCTCTCTCTCTCCATCACACTCATATTTAATTTAGCTATTGATGTATATTTTGTTGGACTATTATATAAAGCTCCAATCTAGTAAGTCTATTCTATAAACATATAGGGAGTAACTAACACACTGAAATTACTCATATGTTAGGACCAACCCTACACAATGTGTCAATAGATTATGTTGATGCTGTTGTATATCAAATTTTTCAAGATGAGCAGCACTGACATTATTTTAATTCTTGAATACTGTGACTACACTCTTCATAGCCAAACATGTTCCACAGCATTATTGTAAGACAGCATTAAAGAGTGACAATTACATAAAATTTCCAAGTTTTCTGACAACTAACATTACCAAAATGAAATTTTAAGTACTGACATTAAGACACCTCCTCTCAAAAACAATAAATAATTAATTTGAAGAATTTTGTGCTTCATTAAGTACAGCTACCTCATTACCAGTACAAACATCAACACAAGACATTCAGACAGTTTAGGGTTTTTTTGTTTTGCCAATAGCTAGCAAGATCTGCTAGCAGGGCTGAACCAGCCAGCTTTCCTAACAACAAAAGCAAGGAATCAAGCAGGACTGAGACCTGTCAGGCAGTGCCAGAGGAAAACTCGGAGCTACTTTCCCCTGATATCAGAAATTATAGAGGTCTTAATTATTTTCTCAGACATATAGTTCAACTCCAGCTTTTTTGCTTGGGCAGTAATTAAGCAAGGTAAATTTTATTCTTAGATTTTAGAATTGCATGGGGATACTCAACAGAGTTTACTATCATCTTGGGAAGTCCTAATCATACAACACTGCTGCACTGGCTTTAAATATTCAAAGCAATTCCTATGAGAGTAACCCGTTGCCAGTTTAATATGACTGGTAGCATTTTTACTATAATCCCTGCTGCCAGCACTGGATTATGATCAACTGTGTCCAGCTCCTTTTTAGCCTATTCTTTGACTGCAATTTTCTCCTTCGCTCTTCCTTTGCAAATCAAGGCTTACTTAGCAACATACAATCTCCATTTTAAGTACATCTTTCAGGATTTAAGCCTGAAAGCAGCTCAGCACATAAAGATTAGCACACAAGCACACACTAGGATCAAGCTGCAAACTCCAAGGTTCTGGTCTTTATTTAACGAATGGATCCACTACAGGAAAAGTCAAGTGACAATCTTCTAAAAACATTCCTGAAGAAAATGGGAATGGATAAAGGGTAACACATGCTACAGAGAAGGCATCTGTTTATTAACTAGATGTTGTAATACACCTCCTAGTTTTACAATGCAGTTACAGTTAATATTTATGAGGCACACTTTCAATCAGGTGGTTAATTTCCGCATTCAGACAATCTGATGCGTTTTAATTCAGAGGCATGTCTTCACTTACGCATCAAAATACCAAGCTCATTTCCTGTGTAATGGAAGGTAGATAGATGTAGTGCATAGAGTTACCACTTAAATCGTGTTTCCAGGTGTTCTGCCTGGCAATGCATGATGTAAAGATTAAAGCATCCTCTGTGAGCTGATTTCCTGTGATTCACAATTAAAAGCTTTGAGCATTAACCACTAGTTAGGGCTCAAAGTTTCAGATTAATTTCAGGTACACACGACTCTTCTAGCTGTCATGTCCTGCTGTTGCCTGGCTTCTTCCTATTAAAGTAGCTGCAAAAGTTGCATTACTCTCTAGAGAAAGTAAATTTCACAGAATCACAGAATCACAGAATCGTAAGGGTTGGAAGGGACCTCAGGAGATCATCTAGTCCAACCCCCCTGCTAAAGCAGGCTCACCTAGAGCATGCTACACAGGACTTCATCCAGGCGGGCTTTGAATATCTCCAGAGAAGGAGACTCCACAACCTCCCTGGGCAGCCTGTTCCAGTGCTCTGCCACCCTCAGAGTGAAGAAGTTCTTCCTCATATTCAACTGAAACCTCTCGTGTTTCAGTTTGCATCCATTGCCCCTAGTCCTGTCGTTGGACACCACTGCAAACAGACTGCTTCCGTCCTCTTGACTTCCGCCCTTAAGATATTTGTATGCGTTGATGAGATCCCCTCTCAGTCTTCTCTTCTTCAGGCTGAACAAGCCCAACTCTCTCAGCCTTTCCTCGTAGGGGAGATGCTCCAGTCCCTTTATCATTCTGGTAGCTCTCCTCTGGACTCTTTCTAGGAGTTCCTCGTCTTTCTTGAACTGGGGAGCCCAGAACTGGACACAGTACTCCAGGTGGGGTCTCACCAGGGCAGAGTAGAGGGGGAGGAGAACCTCCCTCGACCTGCTGGCCACACTCCTCTTAATACACCCCAGGATACCATTGGCCTTCTTGGCAACAAGGGCACATTGCTGGCTCATGGTCAGCTTATTGTCCACCAGGACTCCCAGGTCCCTCTCAGCAGAGCTGCTATCTAGCAGGTCATCCCCCAGCCTGTACTGGTGCATGGGGTTTGACCTCCCCAGGTGCAGCACTCGACACTTGCTCTTGTTGAACTTCATCAAGTTCCTCCTTGCCCAGCTCTCCAGCCTCTCCAGCCTCTCCAGCCTCTCCAGTTTTACAAAGTTATTTATATTTGAGGCCTGCTCAGTTCATTAGCGAATATGACCGAAGGAAACTTTTTTGAAAAACAGTCTTCCTCCAAGCTGGGTCACAAATGTAGTAGAGTTCTTTTTAATATAGCAGCAGCAGGCATACAAGAATAATGTCATGTGGTCATTCCACGGGGCAACTGAAGTCTTATTTGCGTTCCAGCTGCAGAATTTGGTCTTACACAACTCAGTAGTTAAAAGACCAACAGAAATCCAAAATTTATCGTATCAGATTAGAGCCAAAGGCTCCTTTGCTTATTAGAAAAATGCTGCAGAGTTGATACGTGCTTATGGATGTTTTCATCAAGCGAGAAGTTCATTACATTTATACACTTGATCAATATACAATCCCTACAGGCTACAACCTAAAAAACATAATCTGTTCAAGGGAATTGTATAAAAATATGAAAAATGTAAGTTTTAGTAACTTACAGCTCCAGATCCTTCCCCTCAGCTTAATTAATTCATACTTTTTACAGGAAAGGATTGGAGCTATTAAAATCTTTGTTAAGTCAGTGCTTTCACAGTCAAATTTTGTGGACAAATAAGGAGCCAGCCTCAGCTGCTCAGGGAATTCATACATCATATGGAGTCACAGGCAAATAGCTTACTGTGCAAATGAGGCAGTCCAAGACAGACTGTATCTATCAGACATATATCCAAGACAGGCAATTAGAATCATAGAATCATAGAATGTTTTGGGTTGGAAGGGACCCCTAGAGGGCATATAGTCCAACCCCCCTGCAGGAGCCGGGACACCGCTAACTAGATCAGGTTGCTCAGAGCCCCGTCCAACCTGGCCTTGAATGTTTCCAGGGATGGGGCCTCCACCACCTCTCTGGGCAACCTGTTCCAGTGTTTCATCACCCTCATTGTAAAGAATTTCTTCCTTATATCTAGTCTAAACCTACCCTGGTTTAGTTTAAAACCATTGCCCCTTGTCTTGTCACAGCTGGCCCTACTAAAAAGATTTTCCCCATCTTTCCCATAGGCCCCCTTTAGGTATTGAAAGGCTGTAATCGGGTCTCCCCGCAGCCTTCTCTTCTCCAGGCTGAACAAGCCCAACTCCCTCAGCCTGTCCTCATAGGAGAGGTGCTCCAGCCCTCGGATCATTTTTGTAGCCCTCCTCTGGACCCGTTCCAACACTTCCATGTCCTTCTTGTGCTGAGGGCTCCAGAGCTGGACGCAGTACTCCAGGTGAGGTCTCACCAGAGCAGAGTAGAGGGGCAGAATCACCTCCCTTGACCTGCTGGCCACGCTTCTCCCAATGCAGCCCAGAGTGCGGTTGGCCTTCTG
>NW_009260400.1:207286-210030 GCF_000687185.1 Egretta garzetta | reverse complement strand
GAGAGAGGTTGCCAGTGAAGACTGAGGCAAAAAAGTTGTTGAGTACCTCAGCCTTCTCCTCATCTGCTGTTACCAGCTTGCCAGTCTCGCTCATCAGTGGGGGTACGCTTTCTTTAACCATCCTTTTCCGGCTGATATACCTGTAGAAACCCTTCTTATTATTCTTTGCATCCCTAGCCAAGTTTAGCTCCAGCCGCGCCTTGGCCTTCCTGACCCCATTCCTACACAACGTCCCTGTACTCTTCCCAGGATGCTTGTCCCTGCTTCCACTGCCTGTGCAGTTCCCTCTTCCTCCTTAGTTTGACAAGCATCTCTTGTCTCAACCACGCCGGTCTCTTCCCTTCTTTGCCCGATTTCTTACACCTAGGGATCGAGAGCTCTTGCGCTCTGTGGATCACATCCTTAAAGATCTGCCAGCTCTGTTCTGTTCCCCTGTCCCTGAGGACCGTGTCCCAGGGAGTCCTTCTGACTATCTCCTTGAGGAGCTGGAAGTTTGCTTTTCTAAAATTCATCACTCATAAAATATACATATATCATACAGAATTAGAGTCCATCATCTGTGTATTGTTTCTGAGCCTGTACTATGTGTCGATGTAACAGCTGTTATGCAGCAGCAGCAGCTCCTAATTAGATTTTCTGCACTCATCCCCCTTTCTGTAGTTTAGCCTCGTTAACACAATGCTTGCAGATGTCAAGAACAACTTCACTCAACCTGGTGCAATATAAAGACTTAAATACATGAAGCTTTGTCTGCCATCTCAGAATAACACTCTGAGAAGAAACCACTGGTTGACAGGAAAGAGTCAGATATGTTAGTATCTTAGTTATCTATCTTTAAATTTTAATTCGTTAAGTCTCCAGTATACACAGCTGCAGCCAGTAGGCCTAAACCAAAAGCGACTTGTTTTGGTTTGATAAGTTTCTATCTACTAGCAGACCAGCTTTTTAAACTTCTTTTCACATAACTAACACTAATAGATTTAGTTACCTTTTTGGCTGAGATCTTATGTTTTAGCTGCATTTTCAATGTTTAATAATAAACACTGACAAAGTGCACTTGCTGCTGTGCTGAACATTTCTTACTGTAACTGTGGTGTGGAAGGAAGGAAACCTCATTGGGACATTATATAAGTGCAGTTACCATTAATTTCACTCTGTTACTTTATGCCTGTAGCAAAAATCAGTATGCAAAACCACTGCAATTTAGATATTTTTAATTAGCTGCTACTGAGTTAAAGACTATTTTCTTTAATATGACCCCCCTATGTTTAGAAAAATCTAAACGGACTACTAAATTTTGAAGCCACATGAGCTTTATGATGCTTTCAGTCTAAATCTTCAAGACTGGCATTTCTAGTGCACAAAGTAGCACTCTCTCTCAAGACACTTGAAAAAGTGTTAGTAAAATATCCCACTGAACTTCCATTTACATAACCAATCCATAGTCTTCCAAGAAAGTTCAACTTAGTAAACCTGGCAAGCTCACCATGTTATAAACAGCTCTGCCTGTATTTTGCATGTGTTTGTGAATGGAGGACTAAGAAACAAATAAAGAAAAAAAAAATGAGCTGTTTAATTCATAGGGAGTGAGTAAATTTCTAAAGGTATTAAAAGGTGCTTTCCAAAGCAGTCACTAAATCAACACATTTAAATAGGACAATATTTTAGAATTGTAACATACAATTCTAATCAAGGTCTGTGAAGGCCTTAGAGATTTATGACCTGCTTAAAAACTTACTGAGAATGATACTCCCTAATCTCCTGTCATCTCCCCCAACCCAGAAAACAGAAGCACAGGGTGGGAAGAAAGAATAGGGAACAGCGCCCTTTTCTTGAATCTAAGGAAGGAGTACTCGTGTAGTGAGGAGTAAACTATGACTCCAAAGGAGAATGCAGCATTAGGTAAACACATCTAGAATATTAAGAAAAAGGAGGTTTGTTTTTGGTATTTGACAAATACCTGAAGATCAGCTGTAGACACATGTAGAAAAATCACAAATAAGCACAGAAACATACTTAAAGTAAATCTTGTCCTGCACCACTGTCTCATGTGTTAGTTTTGCTAGTGGTCCTCTTGTGAAACGTTTTGCTTATCCCCATATTGCCCCCACAAATAAGACTGTGCGTGTCTGAAGTAAATGAGAGCAGATTACAACTCCAACAAGTTTACATAGACAACTAGATGGCAGGCAGAATTAGAGTTAGAAGCCACTCTTTCTTCATCATAACACAACCATTTTATAATCCATTTTTCGTGGAACTTATTGTATACCCTATGTTTTGAAATGCCAGGTTCTCTCTCACACTACACAAAAACAGGAAGATGTAGCATGCACACAGAGGGAGAAGGGAACAACTGAAAGACCAGATTAATGCATAACATTAAACATACAAATGGTAAAATAGAATGTACATGGAAGCTTCAAATAGTGCAGAGCCACATGGAAAGGTACCTCCCTACCTATCACACAGAGCTTAATTTCACAGCATCCATCTCTGTGTGGCTACGCCCCAGGGAACAGTGTTGGCATGGTAACTGCAGGCTCCAAGGCTTGCTTTTTTTCTCCTATTAGCAGTCATACGAGCTTTTTGTTAGCTTCAGGATCAAGTAAATTTAGACTGATAGCACTGTTTATTTGGGCCAAAAAGGAGGAGAGGGGATTCATCTGAAAACATAACCAATCCTGCAGAAGGAAGAAGCAGAAGCACAGCTTAGACTTAAAAAAAAAAAAAAAAAAAAAAAA
>NW_009260400.1:199350-207210 GCF_000687185.1 Egretta garzetta | reverse complement strand
AAAAAAAAAAAAAAAAAAAAAAAAAAAGGAAAACTTATACATGGCTGTACTCCTCAAAACAGTGTCAAAAAAGAATATTCATCAAAAACTTTATCAATCTGACCAGAGACACATTAAGGACAGAATGGGCTAAATTTTGTTTTCACTCTCGTGCCTTCATTATCAATTTCAGTAGAAAAGCAGATGTGCAGTCAGAATTAGAAAAAGTCTTTAAAAGATAGTTAATTTGAAAATTATTTTTGTCAATGAGAAGGTTTTTCAAATAGGTTTGACCCTAAGTTACCTTAATAGCCATCATATTTGTAGATCCAATTCTTTTTAACATTTTTTAAACAAAGAGTGTCTCATGCCATGCTTCCATTATTTTTTTCCCATAAGAGTAACCTGCAGACTAATGAAACACTACATACTTGAAGACTATAAAAAAATGGTCCGGAAATCACCATGCATACAGTTTAACCTTATCCATAACAGTGTCTCTCCTATTAGTGTTGTCCCTTTCTACGCTCTTTTTGCACAATGTACACTAACTTGACCCAGTCAAAGTCATGTGGTGCCTAACAAATGAAAGAAGAATTCATTAGACAATGCTTGTCGTGGGCATGCTGCAGAGATGGGAAGGGGCTATGACAAGTACTGAGCAAATTAAGTAATCTTGTCAATCTAAAGGTTTATGTAACTTTCTCTTTTATACATGCAAGCATTTACTCAGTAGTTACAAAGTGAGCTGAATAAAATTATACTCTAGGCATTCCAGGCACCTATAACATGTGATGCCTCTTTGCACCACCATGTAGTAATATCACCATCTCTTCTTGCAGAAACAAATAGAGAACATGACTCTGATACCTTCTGGAAAGTTCTGTGACCGTGAATCAGATATGCTGTCGCACTGGTATCTCAACTACTTTTTGTTCTTCCAAAGTGTATCTCATTTGCCAGATGATGATGTAAGAAAGAGCAATAACAGATTCTCTTTCTTTTTTAAAAGTCAAATCTATTTCAAAAGCATTTTACCCACTTCTTTCATACCACAGTCTAGGCAACCATTAATCAAATATCAACTTCATTCTTTCCCAATTCCTTGCAGCATTTAAAAGAAAATAAGAAAAACAATATAATTAACAGAAGTGTCTTGGCTGCTTGTAAGATCTTTCCCATGTCTCAGTTCTTTCACTTTACCTCCCCTATTTTCTAAAACATGAGATCTCTCAAACCACTGCCCTTTCTTGCTACCCACCCATAAAGCTGACCTTCCTCAAAAGCATTCAAAGTGCTTTGGCCACCGTCACTGGGGACAAGTGGATGTGGAAATACTTCCACATTCACGTTCACATAATCTAACAACTGCTATCTGACAAAGAGAAGCCGTAATGCCTTGTGATTCCTATCGCTGTGTGCCTAATGTTTGAAGAAATAGCATTTATAGTGACTGCAGATGTGCAAGAGTGGGTGGTCTGTGGGTTTCATGCTATACTGTTACTTTACTGTTCAGTTTTGTAGAACTCAAAGAAAGTGCAACCAGTTGTAAGCCAACACTAGAGCAGAGTATTGCACTTCCTGTCTATTAGAAAAACGAATAATTAAACCACACAATTCTCCCCCTCCCAAAGAAAATCCTTTTATCAAAAACAAGAAGCTACAAAAGAGGGGCATATTATCTGTGTTTCAAAGCAATGTTTGTGAGACCAATAACTGAAGCGGCCTGATGCATTTACACTTTTACTACCAGGAAAAAAAACATGCAAACTTGTTCTGTTTAGTACATACAATCCTCACTTGTCTGGAGAGCCCAATTCTCACTAGTAAAGGTTATTGGCAGCATACTAACTAAGTGGGTATGGCCAAAAGCCAACAGGAACCCAAATAAGTATTTAAGAGCTTTTCTTCTTGACTGGACAATAGGGTCCTTCACCTCCACTTGAGCTCAGTTCAGCTTCATAAGCCTCACTCTGCAGGGCTCTGCTGTTCTTGTAGCATAAGAGTCCATCCTTGTTCAGTGTGGGTTAAACAGTGTTTCTGACTTGCTGAGAGCAAGTTCTGTATGCTCGCTGTACAGTAGCTTTGGAATGAATTAGCCTTCTAAACATCTAATTTCTTACATGGACGATGAGGGAGGAAAAAAAATTAGAATTACTTTCCCATGAAGTTTAAGTGATACCACTCAACTCCATACTGTTCCCATTGGCCAGAAACACCTCCTTTAAATATTACTACATAAATTATTATGATCATCTACTACTTTTTGTAATTTAGCATTTTTACTGGCTCTTTACCAGATGGGGCCATTTCAATTTGTGTGAGAGAGGACATCTTTCGTGCACAAAATGGAAGTGCAAGATTAACTTCAAAAAACCTAGTGGTAGAAAGAGTTGTTCATTTGCAAATAGTAAATTTAGAACTTGAAGGAATACTGGGTGAAAATTTATGCCTTCTTCTATTACCAAGTCCTTTTTGGTAAAGGTTAGAATTGTAGGCGGTAGTGTTCACTTGCTTCCATAGCTACTGTAGTTCCACATGTAGAATCGTGTGCTAAATTTAAAAATCAATGTATTTCAGAGTTAATAAAAAGGATAAAGTGGCAAGTGAACATGAATCTTAAATAAGACACAATTTCTTCAAATACATTTTGGAACAGACCATGAAACATTTGAATGACACAAGGCCAAGTAAGTACAGTATCCACATTTCAATGCAAGATGATCTATAAGCCTCTAGAAACTATTACCAAAAAGCTCAAACCTGGCTCAAGCACATTCATCAGGTTATTTTCCATGCTAGGACTCTGACTAAAAGGCTAAGACTATGTCTTGTTATCTAGGAAGGCTTGGACCAGTCAAGTAATGAAGCTTGAATTATACAACCACATCCTTTTAAAATTCATAATGAAGATTCCTGTTCTGCATATCACCAGGTTCAGTTATCCACATTGCTTTTTTTTTTTGTGGTTTTTTTTTTCCTAAATCGTTAGGAAATCTAGATGTATTTGTCACATGGGAGTTACACATCTCTATCCCAGTAGTGAACTGAGTGATATATTCTTACCTTTCCCATACAAAACCATTTCTTCCTACAACTAAGAAAAAAAACCCCTGCAACAATAACTTTACAGTTTAAAACTGAATGCTAGAACAGTTAATACTTAAGTGCTAAAATTATGTAAAACTAGATATACAGAAAATACTGAACAGAAGGCCTAGTTATCTCTGGAAGTTTCTTATCCAAATTACTGTTAGACCAGATTGATTATCACACTGTGATTTGACTGCAAATGACTGGATGCAATGATAAAATACCACAAGCTATTCGTAAGCCGTTCTGGGTTTTATGTGTAAAGATTTCTTTTCATATACATGCTAGTCTTCACTGCCTAAATTATTATGACCAAGGTCATTCAGTAGAACCCCTTACAACATGTTATTTCATAGCATGGCCTAATCATATGCTATGTCAAAATAAGATTTGGTAAAGGCAGTACAGGAAATAAAGGAAATAAGATTACACTAATTCAGACACTGAATAAAGAATGGAATGACTGTCTTAATTCAGGCAATTTGAATTATTAATGAACTGTTTGCATCTGTAGAGAGTTACTCTATTAGAAAGATTTCCTCAACCATCTGGATCAGGAAATTGGAACCTTAACTTCTGAAAGGTCAGATGCAACTAGCTGGAAAAGGCTGCTCTTTTCCAGAACTTACTTCTTTGACTCATTACCGAGCTAAACACATGGTTCCACAATTATTCTCAAATAGCATAAGGAGATGGCATTTCTATCGAAACACCATAGCAGGAGAGCAACAGGTGCGATATCAGTTTTGTATCTGAGCTTTGTATGTGTCTATCATCATTCATTACTAAGCAGTCATGGCAAGAAAAGAAGCCCCATTTTCTCCTGCACCTGGTGCCCCCACCTTTCTGCTCCAAAGAAGAATATTTGCTATGAAAGTTGATAGGCCATATCAGTTCTAGTCAGCCCATTAACCACTTTGAGAACCGAAAGAATGCTTTTCACTCATGAACAAATGCTGACTTTATTTGTTCATTCTTCACACTGGAGAATTCTAAGACTTACAGCATCTTAGATGTAAAATCACTCAGAATATGTAAATCACCTGATTTTCGCATTAGTAGACCTCTAGGTTTACAATAATAATCTGATTTGTTCTCTGTACCTAGGAAATTCTACTTAAAGAACAGCACTATTTGTCAGTGTCTAAATTTGACTGAGACTTCCCATGAGAAAATTGTTATTATTGCTAACATAGCTAAAAGAAACCACCAGTCCTTCACATTAGATGTTTTATCCCTTTAATCCTTCTTAACTGTATCTTTTATTAAACCTTATTATTTTTGACCTCTCTGCATGCCATTCTTTCCATAATTTGCCATTTGTCTTTACAGACAGTTACTTCCACTTCAAAAAATGCCCTCCTTCCTTCTAATGTTACTCTTCCCTTTTAAACTGAAACCAGTATTCAAAGCTTGCTTTATTTTGGAATTGCAATGAGAGAGACAATTCGCTTCTACAAAGCCACTAAGAGATCCAGGTGATCTCTTAGGTATTCAAAATGTTTTTTTCAGCCATGATAAGATTTGCACTCATGATCAGAGGCTGTCTCTTCACAGTAGTATATCAGATGCTATTAGAAAAAACACAGGTAATTGCCATACACAGAGTGTACTGTAAATAAGAATAAGCAATGATATTTAAAAGAAATCCAGTACCAAGCTTCAAAATTTTACATACAGATTTAATAAATATTCCCTGCGTATACATCTCACCAGTTGCTCAAACATTCTATGCCTTGTAATCATGCAACCCTCAGAAGGGACACATATAATCAGAAAATACTGTCATTGATTTAGGCATACCAGTTGGTAAATATACATCAAATGTACCATAAAAGAGTTCCACTACCATCTACATTAGAAAAGAAATAACAGCTTTTTATGGTGCTTTAAAGTCAGCTGGCTAATGGTACATGGGTAATTTTCCCATCCATATTATATTAAAAAAAACCTATTATAGCTACAGGATCTTGCACATTCAAGCACTGCAGCTCCTAAAACTACATAAACAGAAATCTTGCAAGTAAGACAATCAGAAGAAAAAGGGACAGATGGTATTAGCAGTCTAGCATCACTGGGGCTTAGAGTAACCACTTCCCTAACAGAGTTCCCCCACATGTCATCCTATCCCACTGCATCTTTTAAGCATCTATTAAATGACATACAAATTCTCATTGTTCTCTTGGCAAATCTTTTCCATCAAATGAAGTATAGTATTCCCAACAGTAATCAAAAGTTGTATTTCCAAGCCTGGATTCACCAGCATATTTGTCATACATAATAGACGCCTTAGATTTTCATGATGAGTGTTAAGTCACAAAAGCCAAATAAATTGCATTACATTTGTTTTGTACTTCCAGCTGCATCACAGCTGCCATTCGTTTCTGCCACAATTGAGACGTTCCACACTTCCATATTTTCCAGTTATAATATTCTTAAAACAAACCAACCCACAAAATAGAAAAACACAAACTCAACCACAAAATACATTTTTACCACCAATATGCTTGCTTTGCTATCATTCATATGACACATTTACTATTTTTTCATAAATTTCAGTAGTGCCTGTTGAAGTGGAAAGCTACAAGAGGAACACAACACATTTCTGCTGGAAAAGAACTAGGCAGCAAATGATGGCATTTTCAGAGTTCTAGGTATTTAACTTTGCTAAGCAAAGTATTGAGAAAGGTATGTGGCAAAGCACGGTCATTAAAGCAGTTTTCAGTAATCAGGTAATCAAAGGTTTTACTTTATACTATAAACGCATCATTCTTGACATTTAACTGTATGGTTTTGTTCTACCGTCAAGTTCCACAAATCCTACATGGAATTACTGAGTACCTCACACACAGTCTGTAGTAATGAGGGCTTTACAATTAATGTTTCTGAAACAAAATGCGCTCTCATTACTTTAGAAACCTCTTGTAAAAAAAAAAAAGCAGTAAGCAAAATGGAACATATAACTGAGTTCCAAGCTCAACAGTTACCACAAACACTTGTCAGAAACCCTTTACACAGTTCCACACCATCCTCTACAGAAGACTGGATAGCCTTATACAGTCACCATTTGAACTGTGTAAATCAACATCTGGCACAAAACTGTTAAGACAAAGCACTGACTGCTTTTCATTGTGCCTCTGAACTACTTTGTTCTGAAGCAGCCAGCCAGAAAGACAGACATATTCTTCTCATTAGTTTTCAGAGGCACTGATTCAATGTTTTGTATATAACATAAAAAAGTTAACTGTGCAGATGCATCTTAAATCCGCAGGTATCAGCAGAACGCATCAACTTCCCAAAGGCTTCTAAAGATGAATTTATTTACTGTGCTGTGTTAATACCACAGCTATGTTGCCAAAGTTTATTCGATATGAGTATCCCTAAACAATGTTTAATGTTTCTACAAGAATGTCTTCTACAAGACATCAGATGTTTCAGGCCTTTTCTTTTTAAAGAATATCCATCTTTCTTTCCTGCATTCAGCAGCCAGCCATGGGTATCTCCAGCAATGTGCTCGGCACCCTCTTCTCTCAGCAGCAGTGTTCAGCACGTTGCATTGTCTTACTGACACTGCAGATAATTACTGTAGTTTTGCACAGAGATCTTCACTGCAACCAGTTCCTGCTGTATTGATGCAGAGAGAGTACATGCAACTCTCTATGAATGCTGACTGCGTTAGAAGACAGAACTTTCAAAGACCTATCAGGGAATACATATCCTGGCTTCCCTGGACTGAAGATCTGGCTCCTGAATAAGTTTGCTATGTTATTCTATTAACATCAATAGGAATCACGCAGGTGAATATTCACATCAGGTCCTGCATACATACATTTCTGATTTTAGAACTAATGCCAGCATACCAAAGGTAAGAATAGTTCCCTAGCCAGGGATTAATGGGAAAAAAAATATAAATGACTATGAATACATAAAAATAATCTGGGCATTCAAACAAGGCTTTAAGGAAAAAAAAGTTTCTGCAAGGCTACTAATACAGATTTTTATCTTATAAATACCCATCCCTGCTTCAGCAGGTCAATTTACATGCACAAATATTTGTGAACTCAAGGGCTAGAAACAGCTTTCTTGAAAACAAAAAAAAGGCCTTCCAGCAGCCTACTATTATAAAGATTCCACAGCTATTTTTATGTGTAAACATTCCAGAACACATTCCATTATCAAATTCTTGAGAAAATCTGAAAAACAAACCAAAACGAAATGACATTCCCAACAGCAGTAGTTTGGTGTTCCCTCACAAAACCATGACTATGCTATCGGTCCCAAAAAATAACAATTTCTGACTCTAAAGAGTACTGCAGCATAGACAACCTAATGCTCCACAAACTATTTCTGATGCAAAATTTTCAAATTTAATACCAGACAACAAGAACTTTGAATATTTCCCAATAAACATACAGCTTTCTAATTTTAAAGACCTATTTGGAAATCATTGCACAGCAACCTTTCCTCCTCAGTGGGATTCAACAACAGATTAGGAGCAGTTAAAAACCTGAGATTTGTACCCTGTGGTTAAGCAACAGAAAAAGCCATGCTGGTTGCTAATATGTTGGTCAAATCTGACTTTAAAGAAAATAAGAAGCTTGTGACTACTGACTGTGATTTAAGTACTCTTCTACATGGGCCAAGTTCAATCTTTGCAATAACAGGACAAATTTTTGATGACAGGTTCTAGAACCATTCTAAGACTTTCTGCAGGGGAACAGTTGGATATACAAAAGTCATGCTGCTAATCACTGCAGCTGTTTGTGAACTTGGTTCATATACAAGTGA
>NW_009260400.1:185577-199328 GCF_000687185.1 Egretta garzetta | reverse complement strand
CATTTGGCTTTATACAAGCAACACCTGCAAGTACAATTTTACAGTGAGTATGGCTGAGCTGATTACTTTAACTTGAGCCTACAATGCCTGTGAATTCTTGCGAGACTAGAAAAAAAAAACTATATACAGAAACACTATGTTTTCCAAACACAAAAAATCCTTAAGAACTGTGAGCCTATTGTGAAGATCTCTGGAAAGCTTCAACAGAAAAAGAAAGCAACCTAGTAGTAATCTCCCCGAACAATATAAGTGAAATAAACAAGCTAAGTGGATTATGTTGTTTACAAAAATATCTAGAAATGGTTTTCATCTTTCTCTGTATGTTCAGGAAACAGACTTCAAACTTCTGTCCCTTTCATGTCAGTAAAGCAAGCAGGAGTAGCAATATGTTATTGTAGTCCTAAGAGCATTATCAAAGCCTATGAAGCATAGATTTCCTTTCCAGGTCTTATTTCAGAAGGGATCAGACTTGTCCAGAGACTGATCCCCATTATGCAACCTCCTCTCTCTGGGCAAACAGCCTCCAGGCAACCTCTAAGCACCCTATTCAGTACAAGGTGTGCTTCTAGTCCAATTCTTTCTTTTCCTATGCCTGGTTGGGTACAGCTGCTGGGCCTCCACACCGATGTAAGGTCAGGTTTTGGCTTCAAAGTTTGCTATTTGGACCATATTGGAACTGCAAAGTCTTTGGAGCACAACCTGTCTTTCACACATCCTTATAAAAGTTATCAGGCATTATTCTGGCTCAGTAGCAACTAGAAATTATGGAAAAAAAGACGGGGGAAAGGGGGAAGAAGAAAAAAAAGAGAAAAAAAAGAATAAAAGAAAAAAAGTACCTGAAACAGAATAAAGTAAACTGTAAGACAAATGAAATGCAAAAAAGTAACTAGAAGTTTGTAAAAAGACAGCATTTCCCAAAGAAAGCAAACACACATACCCATCCCTCCAAAAACCCCACCACACTACAGGATTTGAAAGACAGTCTGCACTAAAAAAAGCACAAAGAATGTGATGCAAGAAAGATGGGAGAATTCTCCACATAAGTGACAGGAGAGCTAAAACATGCAGCGTAAAGCTTGTGGGAAAGAGCAGATCGGTTCCCCCCTCCCCACTTCAAGTCTTGCAATTACTCAGACAGAACTGCTTGGTTACACCCCTAGACTGCTGTTTAGATTCTGGTTCTGTCTGCAGCTCTTGCTCACAGCCCTCTTTGAGATTTCGACACATCATTTTTCCCCTTTCCATCCCCCTGCTTTGCCACATGTTCTTGCCAACCTAAACAGACAAGACAGACTTTTTGGGAGCAGACAGTGCCTTCTTGTGTTTTTGTACAACACTGGTGGTACAAATTACTAGTCTTTAAAAGATCTAACCACTAATAAAGTGTCCAGAACCAAGATTTTGGCATGGTTCAGTATTGCAGTAGACATAGATCTCACCTCTATCATGACTACGCTGTCATCTGAAGCTACATTTGGGTTTAGGTTTTAAAAGAAGTCTAAAACATGCAAGATGCTATCTTCTGTGAAATCCTCTTAAAAGCTCTGTATGAAATTATTTTCTCAGGTCAGTAGAGGGTCTAAAATACTGAAATATTTCCTCAGAAGTGGAAAACTTTCAACTGAGTGTCTGCCCCCTCCATCTAAATTTTGGTTCAAAATCATTACCTTGATTTTAAGGAATTGTATTTTCATTTTAGGACTTTTCTTCTCCAGAAAATAACTGAAAAATTGATTTTTCATTAAAACCCTAAATATTTCATTTTGAAAATTAAAAAATGTAAATTTACATTAATTTTGGTTCAAAATTGTTTTTTCTTAATGTGGGAGGTTAATGGAAAACAATCCTATTTGGCAAATTATTTTGTTTTCAATTAATCCATATTATGACATACAAGGCTTATGTAGAAAAAATCATCAAGAAGGTCTATTTCCTTTGTCTACAATATTCTTGAGTAAGAACTGATGATGATTCAGAGTTTGCGTAATCAGACTTTTTAATTTACACAGATGTTTGAACCTTGGGGGGGGGAGGCAAGGGAGGTTCTTTTCCTGTAATACGGAAGGGATACAAAGACCCTAACACTGCTTATCCTGTGGCACTTGCCTCAATATGGTAGAAGGGGAAATCCTGCTGGACTTTTAAATGTACAATAGAATTTGGTGCAGAAGAAACACTCAGGGCTAATAACCCAGAGATCAATGGACCAAAACCGTCCACTGCTATTATTTAGCACCTTACCATGGCACCAGGCCTAAAGCCTGGCGTTTGGGTACAAGTGGGGCACCAGCCGAGGTCCCACCTTCCCTCAAGCCAACAGAATTGTATCATCATTTGCAACTTTTCCAAATGCGGCAGTACAGAATGGCAGATTGTGGAGGTTTGCGCTTTTGCAAGGTATTAAGTAGAGAACAGACTGTCCTCCTTCAAAGCAGACAGTCCTGAGTAGGAAGCATATCAGAGGAAACTACAGAGTTTGTATTACCACGTTCAAGCTGAACCTAACTTCTGTGAAGGTACAACTCAGTGCTGCAGCTGAAAATAACAGTCTCCTCTCCGCGTGTTGCATTCCTACCATCTACTTTGTGCTGGTGCTAATGGTGAGTCAGATCAGTGCAGAGGGAAGGCAAGCCTGCACGTACAGTAGCAGTGTGACATTAGCTTGGCTAAAGTCTACCATGAAACCACACACGGGGAAAACCAAACAGTGCTCCCAGCTAACCATGGTATGTTGATATCTGGGCTCACTCTCAAGTCATTCAGTCTGCACTTTACCCACTTCCTCTCTATTAATTGATGTCCAGCACTTGGGGCCAAGGTGAGGACCTGGATTTAGGGAGAAATGGTAACCGCTACTTTTCTCAACTGTGCAAAGGCTGGGAAGACATGCTATCAAGTACCTGGTCACCATCAGCAGGTGAAAAGTCAAATATTTTGACCAATAGACTTAGTCTGGATTTATACTTTGCAAATATAATTACCCATACAATTCCATTTTTATACTTCATGGATATTAATGACATTGTTTCAACTGTAATCATACAGTTTGCTCTACTGCATACAAGTTCCCTACATATTAAATTTACCTTACTAAGAAATAATAAATTTCATTTCTTCAGTGACGTATGTGCTACACAGTCTTCCTATTACTTGGTGTTATTACAGCTCCCAGCCACTTGGTCTAGTAGTAAACAGTTATCACACCGTCATTTTAATAGATGGGACTCTGGTTTTACTGTACATGTGTCAAACTACTACCATAAAACAACTGTAGCATACTAATGAGCCACATTATTACTGGCTGTTCTCAGAATTTGATTGTTCACAATCACTTATCATTTACCTTCATTTAGGTTGACCATCAGGATTGTTCAGCATCAACTCCAGTCAGAAGACACTGTACCTGCCTGAATTAAGCAACCTGTTTACTTTGCATAACTCATGTAAGAATTATTCAGTTAAAAAAGCTTAGCTAGTTGTCAGATTAATGAAGGAGTTGTCCCCCAAACAGGGACCTCAGGAGGCCTGTAGTCCAACCTCTGGCTCAGTGTAAGGTCAGCTATGAGGTCAGATCAGGTTATTCAGGGTTTTATTGAGTCTCAAGTCCTTTCATTAATGAGAACAAGGATAAATATAAGTGTATTTAGCCCATGCATACAAACACTCTTTGAGCTAGCACAGTAGAAGTGAACCTCAATACCAGGAGCATAGTGCAGAGAAATCTGAGCTGAACTGATTCAGAAAATGCTCTGTGGGCTGAGCTGATTAGTTTCAGCACAGTTCACAATTAAATTACTACAGTGCTTCCGGTCCCTAAACTAGGAAGCACGCATAGAACTTGGGCATTTGCTCCTCTTCATTTAAACTATTAGCTAGGGCCATCAAGAAAAGTGCTTATCCATTTTTTTTCAAATTTATGAATAAAACAAAAGTACAATTTCTTCAGGAAAAAATACTCAGTTAAATCAGCCTGTTTCCTAGGCCTGATTCGTCATGGACTGTTACACAAAAAGACCACAAAATGGAGCAAAAAACCTAAACAAGACCTAAGGTTAGTGCTTGGTATTTCAAGCTTTCTTTCTGTTTTCTGTTGTTTCTGCATAAGAAAGACTATTGTTTCTTAAGCAGAAATTAGATTTACATAACTCAAAATTACTGAGGAATAGGTAAACATAATTTTCATCAAATAAAATTTAATACAAGAATCATAGCAATCTAATAGTTGAGACATTTTTAGAACAGTCTGTGTGTAAAACATTTAAGTGTGTAACTTTTTTCTCCCTACAGATCCAAAGAAATTAATTTCCTAAAATAGATGCAGAAGTAAATTTTTATGTGTATAGTACACAATAATGATGCTGATAGAGAATCAGTAGCACATACAGGATTTCGCTAGTAGGGAGTAAATTCAAGGGCTAAGGTTGCAGAAGAGAGAGAGGGGACAGATATTCAAGTTTCTTGCTGCAGTTCACAAGCATAAAATTTAAGCAATCCACTGTGAGAACAAGCAAACTTTATATTCAAATATTTCTGGCTGTTCAAATTCAGTCTCCTGTTAAAGCTCTATTAAGAGCTTTTCAAAGGCAAACAATGGGCTTTTCAAAAATAAGACAGCAAATCTCTGATAAAAAGAGCCAACTTTGAGTCAAACAAATGAAGATTATTAAACATTTTCGTAATAGCTGAAAGCATGAAAGAATTTTTTCTCCTTAAAAATGTAAGAATTCATACATAGCTATCAGTCAATAAATATCAATAGATTTAAGGGAAAGCACTTATTAGTTTTCTATTTTAAATTGGTTCGTATGTGTCTGAAATAATCCAACTGTATATTACATAGTTAAAATAACAAAGTTCCCTTTGTATGTAATTTTTTTAGGTGACTGACAATTTTGAGAAGTGATTACATTTCACAAAGATAAAAAAAGAGTTATAAAAGAAGTTACATAATGAGAACACCTTCACTAGATAGGTAAAGTCCTTCCTGCTTGTACTAAGTCTGAACAACAAACTTTCACCTAACATATTAAAATAAGAGAATCCACCAACCCCAAACCATGGGCTCAGAAACTACAGCTAACAAGTTGCTCCAGTGCAACTACAATTTCAGCCTACAGGCTGGAAAACTACCGAGCCTCGGAACCTTCCCTGAAGCATTTTAAAACTAGAAGCAGAGGAAAAAAGAAACTGCAGAAAAATAGAGCATCAGCTGCCCGACAGGGGTTGAGCACTCTCCACTCTCTTTAATTTCAATTTCTGATTAATTTTTAGAGTAAACCTCTACATGCATCCTGTCACTACAAGCTAAAAAGTTATTACCAGAAGTTATTATAGCCACCATCTTTTTTCCCATTGAAGGGAGCAGCAAACAACTTCCATCAGTGTTAATGGACGCAGGAACAACAGCTGTTGCTACTGTTGTTACATCTCTTTAGTGTTCCGTTCTTAGCCCGCTCCTTAGAAGAAACCACTGAAGAAAATTACGCAGTTTCTGCTCAAGTTTACTACTGCACTGGCTTCTAACCAATTACCACCCAGACAAATACAAGTTAGATATTCAAGGCCTATGAACAGCTTTCCCCTGTTGTGACCCTGTTTGCTAGCTGCAATCTATGAGAACAGAATGTGATCAATGAAAGGATCACAAAACTTGATTAAAAAACAATACTTTCCCTGCAACACACACGTTCATGAACATGATAAAATGGGATGGAGGAATGAAGATGTAACAAATACTCAAGTATCAGTCCTATTTTTTAGTAAAGAAAAGCCTTTGTGATTAGTTTCCAAAATAGCACGTATGGATTTTTCTTTCAATAAAGTAACATGACTCCTGGATTTTTTTTTTTTTTTCATTTCTGTAATCAGTAAGATATTAGATTTAAAAAGGTGCATAAACACTACAATAAAGAATGATGTCTGCAGGTATATAGCATACAAAAATGTCTGTATAGCATGTGCTATATGATTCCTCATACAAACAAAACCAGAAACAAAAGAAATTTCAGCCTGAGAAACCAAACTTCTGATTTTTTGGGCCCTTCGGCAGGATGTGTGCCATACAATAATATTAAGCTTTGTATACTCTGGGAGAAATTGTTCCACCCCAACAGAGACCTTCAAGTAAGACCGTGTATTATACACATGAAGCTAAGTAGTGGAAGATATACTGTATCTTCCATGAACAAAACCTTAAATATCTTTACTTGCAACTTCAAATGTAGTTTTCTATATGCAATTCATTTTGGACTGTAGATCTTTTTTCTTTCTCTTACAAACAATAACACTAAAGTCACCTCCCTCAGTATACAAAAATGTCCTAAATTTCACCACTTAGTCTCTTTGAATTCTAGTATGTATCAAAAATTCATGCCAAAGAAAACTACGTCTAGAATACAAATTATGGAATTAGATAATTGTGAAAAAACTGTATTTAACTGCAGTCACCCAGGTCTAAGTATACTAGCCAAAACTGGCATATAACTAGAAAGGAACAGACTAAAAGCAGTCTGGAATTAGATTCCATCTTCCCCCAGAAGCATTTACTGGTGCAACTCACAGAAGGGTTGAGACCGATTTGCAAGCACTGGGCAGGAAGCAGCACCACCTACAGTTTTCCTGTCCCTACCATTACATCCTGCTATTGTAATTTTGTAGGTCTTTTAAGAGGCTGTGCCCCTCCCACAGTGCATTTTATGCAATGAAAGCATATTAGTTAAGGTATTAACAGAATATACAATTAAGAGGCATGGGAAAGTGGTCCCCATATATTCCTCAAGTTAATTCCCTCTAGTTTAGAGAGACCAAGTTATGCAGCAGGTTGCATCATAACAGTAGCATTATTATTGTTATTACTACTTATCATATTATTGCATAACATTATAGATATGCATGCCTTACATTGTTCAGACTCCAACTGTACAAGTTGATTCAAAGAGACTGTACGGAAATCAAATCTACCACATGCAGTTATTACTGTGCTATGCCTAAAAGATTTGAAGTGCTTTAGAGCTTATATAAAATGGTCAAAACCACTCAACTCATCCTACTAGCAAAAAGGAGCACAGATTTCCTGGAAGATGGCAGTAATCATGCAAGATTTTTGCATTTTCCTTGTAGAAATGGGAAGCAAAGAAAGAGCTTTCTAGGTAACTAGCACTCTCGCAGTTTCTATGGATGCAATTAGTATCTGAAGGCAGCTACAAATTTGCTCAATCCAAAATAAGCCTGTAAAGTCTTAAAACCCAACACACTGATTTTTACCTTTGGTATTTTATCCTCTTGAAAAGGCTTAACACAAACTGGGACTGGAGTCTAAATTAACAGACACAATAAACTTTAAAAGATAGCTGCCTTGGCAATAGAAGAGGTATATTTTCAGTAAGTAACTCACTGAACTATAGTAAAAAAAAAAATTACAGCACTGAAAAAGACTACTTTTAACTTCACTGTAGACTTTGGAAGAGAAGAGGTCACCTCTTGCTATATAGCTTACTAGCGCTGATGAAAGCCTAAAACACAGTATAAAATCTTCTCAAGGTCATGCATTTCAAACCAATGAAAAGCAATCTGGTTAAACCCAATTATCTGTTTACTACCATGTCAGTTCCAAACAACTCAAATTTTATATCTGAAAGCTTTAACTTAGCCCTTAAAAGTATTTAAAGGAAAATAAGTATACCTGCAATTCCTGAGTGAATTGCTAATGCTGAGTCAGGCAGTGATTTTTTAAATTAACTCCAAACTTGATTATTTGTACTCTAATAGTTGAACTACAGCAGCAGAATGAAAAATGGACACTACCAGATCTACTCAACATGTAGACTAGATTTCAATAAAATTAGAAATACTATAAAATCAAATGGAAGGCTTCAGAAATCTCATGTACCACAGGCCAGTAACAGGAATGAAATGGTGTTTTAAACCAGACAGAACGTAAAAAACCCCCTTCTCGGATGCTTGGTTGTCTGCAAATAGCTCCTAACATTTCAGTCAAGGAAAATGTTCTTGCAAACACAGCCCATCCTACAAAGATACAAAAAGCATTGTAAAACACAAACACAAAGTTCAGGAACTACTACAGTAAAGCACTTTTTTATTTACACAGAATCATGCTGGAAATCGGAAGGTGTTACAGAGGTAAGAATCTGAGCAGAAGCATTCTTTTAGTGAACGGACTGCAAACATTTTTCCTGTTTTCTACTCCCCAGTTAATTCCGCTAAAAACATGCAGGACAGAATGATATTACTTCCAAAATGTTCTTTGTGCATCTAGTTAGTCAACATTGCCCCAGATCAAATACCCTCAAGGTACCTTGAAGACAAAAAACCTCCAAAACATTATGGCCAGTGTAAGCAACTGCCTTTCTGAGATGCCTTAGAAAAAAATTAATCAATGACCAAAAGTCTTTCCCGTAGAAGATATGACCATGAAGAGTTTCACAAGGAAGAAAAACACAGAAGATGTCTGTATGTGTCCAGCAGTGGCTGTAAAAAAAAATATTCTATTGAAGAAAATTTCTTTTCCATTGCGCTGCCTGGCATTGTACCTAATTACTGTGGTAAAAAAGAAAAATGGATGAAAAATTATCCTGCACAGCTTTAACTCTCTATAAGCTCTTTCTAACTTGAAAATTCTATTTGCTCTCAACAAATGTTAATTTCTCTGCTAAAAAATATCTAGGATTGCTGAGAGGTTAATTTTAAGTAATATTTTAATATATTTTATTACAACAAGACAGTAATTACATTTTATTAATATGAAAGCAGTAAATCCAAAGTTACTCTTTTTATGGACCTATTCCCCTATGCATATCCAGTCATTTTTTACAATAATTACCTCAAAGTCTCTACTCCAATAAAATTCTGAGTGGAAATTGCTTCATATCCAGCTTCCACAGTGTTTGGTTCTGACTCCAGAAAACTGATTTAATGGTAAGACACTAACTAACCTGAGCTGGTTTAATTTTCAACTCTGGGTTTGGGGGGGTTGATTAATTAAAAGAGACTCTCAAAAGTCTCTAACCCCTCTATACTGCACTTGGCCTGAACATGCTGCTATGTCCACTCAAAAGATTATCTGCTGGTTTGAGCATCTAGTCAGTTCTAGAATTTAACATTAAGCCTATTTCGCTTAATGGTCATTCAAACTAGCTCAGTTGATGGTTCAAATCAGGCTTCTAAGTATTTTACCCATCACTGTAGAACAAAGCAGTGAATGGAAGAAAACGATGTTATAAATCCTGCAAGTACCTCCACAGAATTTAACACACCTTTGCAGTTCTGTTAAGTTTAACAGCAGGCAGGCAACCAAGTAAGCAAGTCTCTGAACCAAAACAGGTACTTTGACATCCATCTAGCAACTCTTGACAACAAACTCTCTTTTTTCCTTGAAGTGGGAGAACAGTTAAGAAAATCTACATATATTTCTGTTAGAACTTCTGATATAACCTTGAGATAAAGCTTTCAATTTGTTAATTTTACTTAAAGGAATTCACCTTAAGAGCTGTTGCAGGATATCAAGTTGTGCTTGTCTCTTCCATTGCTGGGGAAGAATGATGCATAACAGCAGTTCTAAAATTATGCTTGTTCCGTATCCTGTCAGCATTGTATTTTATTAATTCTGTCAATGAGAAACAGACACGATGTTTGTTTTTTTCCTGACAACAGTTCAATGGGGGAAGACAACAAGCTTGAAGACAGCTCAAGTATGTTTAATTCCTTCACAAAATGGGATGCTACAGGACTCACTCTGAGTGCAAAGTAGCAGATGGACAAAATACCTATTCATTTCAGTTTAGGACTGTTCCCTAAATCATACTCCTATTACACTGTACAAGGACAATACTTTATGGGAAGAGGTCAGCACCTTTATTAAACAAATGACACACAACAGACCTTAGGAGCATTACTGCCACTGTGCCCATCTCCTAAAGGTCAGCTATAAAATCAGCAAGGTAGCCACTGAGTTATCAAACAGATGTAGATTCTGCTTTCTAGCATGAAAAAGTCTACAACTGGTAGCCTTCTAATAAAGCTGCAAAGAAAGGCAAAAGGAAAGAATGTAAAAGAGACCCTCTTAGAATAACAAAATGTTGTTTTCTGCCAGCATTTAACCAATGTTTTCTCTTTGGATTAGTGAATATTAAAGGTCTTTCAAGACAATATTTAACATTTTATTCGTGGTTCAATCTGATGAGAAAACATCATGCCACATTTTCTTTACTTATAGTGACCTATGTATGGAGTATTTTTAGTTAGTAAAGCATTTTAAGGATTTACTTTATTTTCTGTTTCTTCTTCTGCCCCAACCCTTTAAAGGGCTTTAAACAGCTTCCTGAAATCATCAAAAACCTAAGATTTGCCTTCAACCTGACTGCAACGTGCCCATTCACCAGTACCATTCATAATGAATCCACAGGTAGGTGAATTTCTCATACTTCTTGGTTTCAGGAGCCTGGCTTTTCCTCCATTGTTAGTTGCTAGCTATAATAGGTTTATATGGGTTAGCTGCATTAGTGTTTTGTCCCTGATAAGCTGTGATGCTAGGAGTTAATCATCTTCTCCCTCCTTTCTATCACCCTTCTTCAGTACAAGTTGTCCTCGTCTTTTTTCAACTGCCCCACTTCCTGACCTTACAAACCTATTGATCTTTTAACATTTCAGGAGACAGCTATAGAATGTGTAGCACGCTATTAGTTGTCTCATTGCATCTTAAGAAATTGATGATTCTGTTACTGTTCAAATCAAACATAATCAGACATATAATTCCATCTTGTAGCTTTAAGTAACCATTACCACATTGTAAAAGCTACAGAGTCAAATCAGTGGCTCTGTTTCTGAATCTCATGAAGAACTGGTGTTGGATTAGAAGCAGATGAGACAACAGAATGACTCTGGTCACTATGGGTAGATTTTCTTACCTTACCCTTCCCCAATTTTCAGGCCAAACCTGCTTTTACTGAAATCAATTTGAGGGAATGAACAGATGACAATACAACTTTTGCACCATTCTTAAGTGTGAATTACTAAGGAAAACGGTGTTGACCTGTGGATTAATCAGCTATGATTACCAGATCATGCTTGTGAATCTGTACCTTTCTCAAAATGAATTTTGGAAAGGGCAATTCTCAGGAGTAGAATACAATGAACCAACCAACCAGCTCTTCAAAGGAGCTATCTCACTATTATGAACCATAGTGAAAGAACATAGTGTAAACTACATATATTTCACAACAGAGATAAAATTGTTCTACATAGTTGTTGGTAGGGTTAAGTATCATCTAAGAGATAATGAGCACTCTCTGTTCTTGCTGAGTGTCATTTTGTACAAAATAGCAATGGAAAGGATTTTCCTCATTAATGAACCATGATGGGGGGAAGAATGAAACTTAAGACAGCTAATTTTTCTGGGATTATAATGTTCTTCATTTTTAGGTCATCTGAGTTCCATATTAATTATAGAAAGATGGAGTCTTTACAGTCCCCCTGCTCCCTCTCTCATTACATATGTAATTGTAAAAGCTACCTTGCTGTAATAAAACATTAATCTCTGTACTTCTTATTATGGGATCACAGACTCGTAGTGATGGATGACCATGTGTCAGAACACATTTTCACAGTACACTGTAGTATCACTGAGTCATCATTTGGAATGTGAAAGCAAAAGTCCAGAATTAGCTAGACTGCACCTTTTTGTTTGTTTTAAACCAACTTGCTAAAGTAGCTTCTGAGTCATACCATATACAGAGATACCTGACATGTCATATCTCACTGAATAATTCTGCATATGTACAAATACACAGAACTGTAGCCATCTTCTGAAACTTGCCTTCTTTGCAGTGTTAAAGGCAGGAATCATTATACCCAGGAACAGTAGTACAGGACATGGGCATGAATGTTATTCAGATTTAAACAAAAAAGACTGGAGAGCTTCTACCTCATTGCAGTTGATATGACAGTCCATCCTTTGTAATGCAGTAATGACAGAAACTAGAACACTTGTACTTATTGGAGGATACATCAATGCAGTTTATTTCACCTGCAGAAAAAAATATTTTGGCACAAATCTTCATTGAGCTGGTGTTCAAATATAATTTCTAATGTGGCTTTTTACTCTTTTTTTTTTTTTTTTTTTTTTTTCCTAATGTGTGGTGTGGTCCAGGACAGCCACAATCTACAAATACATGTGGAAGATACATTTACCTATTTACAACAGTTACTTATAGCTGCTTCTAAATTAAAACAAAACAAAACAAAACATACTAGACTGAAAAGGTGTCTCAGCAACTTTCACTAAAAAGTAGCAAGTAAAAAGACACAAACACTTGATTCCCAAGTTCTCACAAGCCTGAAATGGAAGCTATAGGAAAGTCTAAGCTCAAAATTACTGCATTCTCTCAATGTAAGCTTCCTTAATCTTTAATTAAGAACAATCTTCACATGGAAAGTTAAGTACAGTTCTTTCAAATATCCTACTTCTCAAAGTTCGTCGCCCTGGCCATGGAAATTACAGTGTGCAGGTCAGCCAACTTAAAAGTCTTAAAATAAAAACTCATTTTAATTTTTTGAGAAAGACAAAATAAACACTGGCTACTTGGTCTTTTATCTGAAGGAAAACTGGGACCTAACTCTAGTGCCACTGACAACAATTTTTATAAGATGAATACACATAAATACCCAAATAAGAATCATACAATATAACCAAAGCACTGGCATATATATACACACACAGAGATACATATCTTCTCAGCAAGTTCTATGCAACTTACATAAACGGGTCTTCTGGATAGATGGGGAAAAAAAACCAAACAAAAAACCCTCAAAAATTTAATCTATGTTACGTATCTAATTGCATATGCATAATCCATGTAAGTATGCCTAATTCAGTCTCTCACACACACTACTTACACAGAATGTGCAAATCTCCCACACCTCTGAAAAGAGGAAATACATTTCAAACCCATACCATCTTACTTGTTGATTCTTACAAAAAGGAAGGTTTACAGTGGGAAATCCCAGTCTTTGGATCAGAACGGTCAAAATCAGCATTGCATGGTGTTGCTTTGCTAATTACGTATTTCTCTGTATACAAATTATACATGTATACCCTCTACAGAGTGTTTTCCCTTCATCCTATCCAACAAAAAATGTTGAGTTTCGCTCACCCTTCAGATTTCCCATGCTTATCTAAACTGAGTTATATATGAAATTATTTTACTTTCTCAATAATTATCAAGCAGAAAATACAGAGTAGTAAGCATTTATTTTTTAGAGAAAGAACTTAACATCATGTAAACTGAAAAATAAAGGTATGAAATTCACATCTTCAGGTTTCACTATTGCTGGACATTATCCATATAACAGGCTTAACTACTTGTGGTGGAGTGACTGTAACAAATAAAGGGTGCCCATGATCGTTTATCTCCTGCAAAAGCAAATGTGCTTTGTTGGGGGACAACAGCCATCTGAGACTCCTATGCAGTGCTTTTGGGTTAAGACTGAAGAAATCCATTGTAAGACATTTATTGTAGACATATAAGCAGGACACAGGAATGGCAAACTGATTATTTTCTGCCATCATTCCACAAAATTTCAGGATTCATAACCTAACAGGTATAAGTCTTTAAGGAGCCAAAACCCACTGATTTCTTTAGTATTTTATACTTCCTAGCACAGGTGACCTGAGCAAACAAGACAAGACTAACTAACTGTTTGGGAATTGCAACTTGTCATGTTTTTTGTATGAGAAA
>NW_009260400.1:160169-185534 GCF_000687185.1 Egretta garzetta | reverse complement strand
ATGTTGTTTCTTCATATTTCCTTTTAGTTCTCATTTAGTTTAATTAATTGTTGCTTTTAGCACAAGCATTAGAATTAACAATACAACACATCAATATCCACCTGACATCAAGAAGAAGGGGTAAATACAGACATGTATATGTAAATAGCCAAATGCTCCACTTTTAAAATGAAAGAATTATGTTACATACTTTACAGAACAAGCATGTCTTGCTGTGCTATATGTTAGTAACTGCAATCTATTACAAGTGATTAGTTTTTTGGACAAAACCTATTCCAAGCAAATCTATTCTATGTTTAAGCATACTCAGGACAGACATATGTAGTTTAAACATCATCTGAGTGATACAAGACACAGCCGAATGTGTTGTGCTCTTCTTCCCCTACAAATATATCCAAGAAGTTTTATGGGCATAACAGGGCAGAGTGCTCTGATCTCTGTAAAGCAGCTATTTTCACTCAGATGGACAAAGCTGAAATGAACTGCTCACTGAAGTGCTTATGTCTTTCCACTGACAATAAAGGTTGTGCAGATGATTAGCTCAGATGCCGTGTAGACAATGTGTTTATACTGTAGTTCCACAAAGCTAGGCAAGTTGAATACCCCTCACAGAAGTGTAACCTGTGTGTTTTCCTTGGCCTTTGAAACTACTTCACACTATTTTATTTTCAACTTTCTGCCAAAACACCTGTTTCTTTGTCCCTGTCCTCTTGAAGATACTAGCAGAGAAGGTCACCTGTACTAATAAATCCATGCCAGTTTTAAAAATTTTAATTGTAATTAAACTGCATAAAACTACTATCATAAACAACTACCTGAGTATTTAAAGAATGGCTTTTTATTTACAGAAAGTACTGGTAGTTAAGAATATTCAAAGTTAACCATTTTCATATAAGGGGACAGCACAAGGCCTCATACAACTCGAAAACTTAAAAATGAAGCTAAACAATGCATATGCTTTCTAACTATCATCTATAAGTTGGTATATTTTCCACAGGTAATTCTTCAGCATTTCTAAAGGCAGGAGGGAACAGGACTTCAAAGTGTCACACAGGGAAAACATGTAGTAACATCAGGGAAAAAATCCAGATCTCCCAGTTCCTAAATGTAACTTTCAGTCCATTAAGCCTCTTCATTTTTTTTTTCGGGAACCACACTTTAATACAAAGACAGTCTAAGTTATGTGAATTTCACCCCCCAAAACTTAATTAAAATTAAATTTCAACATTTTTTACACCAAGGACTAAGAGTAATAATGAATATTGCATACATAAATGAGAGAAAAGAAGCTGAAACAATTAAAGTTATTTTGCCTCTGTCTGAAAAACAAGATTTTTCAGAAGTCAGATTTATAGCAAAGGAAAATGAAGAATTGTGAACAGTAGCAAAACTAATTTTTGAAACCAGCAACATCTTTCAAACAGGATTTACTAAGGAAAAGAAAGCACGCAACACAGAATGCTATCTCAAATAAGGATAAGAAATAGGAAGCTCTCGTGTTAATTTTACTTTTCTATAGAGACAGATCGAACAATAACTAGAAATCTGCCAGTTCCATGAGATGTGAGAAAGTGAGAAAAAGTATAATATGGCTTAGGGAAAAGTACTCCTCTGGTGATTTGACACTTGAAAATACTTGAATTTCTGATTCTAAAACAGTATACTGAAGACATTTAGAACCAATAAGGACAGTTTTAATGTTATCTCATTTTTTTTCTTTTTCAATGTCCAGCAGTAAAGAATGAAGGATACAATGGTGATTATCAGTGGACAAAAACTGAGGAACATGAAATATTGGTAATGTTTGAGACAAAGCCATAACTAAATTCCTAATACTCTGGTAGGAAAAAAAAAAAAAAATCTCTACTAGAAACTAAACATATGTGTTATTTCCCCATACACTCTCTTCCCCTTCTCTAGAGTGTTTGCCATTCTCTCTCAATTTTTCTTATAAAAACATGAAAGAGATTCATCATACAAAGGGCAGCTCCCAATTATACTGGAAAGCCACAGACATTGCAAAGAACACCTAAATCTCAGAGGTCACAAATACAGTCTAGCAACAAACACTTTTACAAGTATTTATGACCTTTAATCTTTTGTAAATTCTTCTGGTTCTGAAAGCTGGACTGCAACACCAGCTTATATACAGGTTGTTATTGGCCGACTATTTGACTTTGAAAGTGAAAGGCATATTTAGGTCAGATGTTAATTTATTATTTCTTCCATTTAAAACTTTATATAAAGAAGTCATCAAAACAGTCCAGAAGAGAAACCCAGTCAAAAGAAACTCTATTTTGGAATCCAGAGCTCTGATAAACAAGTTGCATATGGCAAAGCAGACGATACCTGCACACTGAAGTAATTCAGAACTACCTGCTC
Organism: Egretta garzetta; assembly: GCF_000687185.1. Taxonomy (NCBI): domain Eukaryota; kingdom Metazoa; phylum Chordata; class Aves; order Pelecaniformes; family Ardeidae; genus Egretta; species Egretta garzetta. The sequence goes on along the minus strand of NW_009260400.1, from coordinate 183,152 downwards.
ATCCATCAGATGCACTTTCTCCAGTTTCAGACTTGCATCAAACCTTGAAATCAGAATCTTCTTATTTTTAAAGCAGTACTATCATCCCAAAGGATTTGACACTATTTTTTAAGCTAGTAACTAGGTACTGTTTGCTGCCAAACACTAACAAAATAAGCGCTAACTAATGTAAGCCATGATGTAAGCCATGTCAGAGTCAGCTCTATCTGCAGGCAAAACTATTTGCAGTCTCCACTGGAGCCCAACTATGCCAGGAAAAGAGAGCTGCTGAGTACAATCTTAAGAAAAATGCAGACATCACTACAGTATTTTCTAATAGCAAACAAAAATGTACTGCAAAAAGCAGTTAGTGCTTTTCATTTGAGTTCCTCAATCCCTTGCTGTTGCAAGAAGTCCCATGGACTCCAGAGAGACTTAAATTTTACAAGTTTATTTCCAATGAAAAACTGTAACTGGGGGAAAAAAATAATCTGTTATGCACAATGCAACCAGATCACAGTTATGCCCAAGAAGAAATGAAACTACGTGTTGTCAGTATTTTCCAGAACCACAGAAAACAACCTATAGACATATATGTCCATTTATTAGGACCCAAATGCCACTGTGTTTTGCTGTAAGTTATTCAGGCAACACCACTGGAACACAAAGACAAGATGGTGGGATGAAATTTCTATTTGCAAAATAGGTTGCTACTTCTACCAAAGTCCTAATGGAACACAGAAGATCCACAGTCAGTTCTTCTTGTTTTAGTCTCAGTAGTCCTTCCCTGTAGCATACAGCAATCCTTTACAGGTATTAAATAGGCTACTACTTTCTTTTTTCTTTTGGGGAGGGGGGGAGAATGACAACAAATGAAAACACCCAAATGCAAGTTTTTTGGAGAAGGGAAAAAAAAAGGTTTTTTTAATTTGAAAAAACTAATACAAATGCTAAAATATTTCCTTCATTCAAAAAACCTATGCATAAAACCCTGCTTTTATAATACACTGATGTAATTTCCAAGAAATATCAACATTTTGTTCAAATCGCATGTGGCAGCAGACTCTCAGCATAGCTTCATTTCATGATAGTAAACTTTGTGGGCAGTTTAGGGATGGCTATGGCATGCAGATGGACCATCAAAACAGTCATCAATTTCCCATGCAATACAGCAGAAAAAGGTCTAACATTCTTTTTAATTTAATGCTGATCTAATAGATTAACAACCCCTAACATACTTTTTTCTTCTAAGGTTCCAGCAAATTATATGAATCTTAATTCTCTTAAAATAAAAAATAGTCAAGGAGTCTACTCCCCATGGCTGAAGAGATGAGCTGGAAATCTGCTGTATAGGCCCAAATGATAGTGACAGATGATACAGAGAGAGAAAGTAAGAGAAAATTTCAAAACTGAAGCCACTTACTTGGGCTTAGTATGACTTTGTTTTTAAAAATTTAATCAGGTCAACAATACTGGTAGGAGTATGTATATCTTACAGATTTTAATCTACATACCTGTAGCTACTTCTACTAGGAGACCAGTAGGAATTGTTCTCTGCTGATCACAGTTTATGTCATCCATTAGCAACTTAAGGTTTTGAAGTTATGAACAGTATTTCTGTACAGTCTTAAAGACTGTACAGTACTTTTTGATGCTAAAGGATTATTTAATATTTGATAAGGAACATAATACAAATTAAAATAAATAACATCTTTCATGTCTTGAATCACTAAAAGCTACAGGGATTCACATGGTATTTTTCAAAGTAATAGACCACAAGACTGATGCTGGTAGCTCCATTAGAAACATTTATATGCAAAATGCTGCTTTTTCCAATCATGAATTTCTTTTGAGATTCATTATTGCCCTATAGTACTTTTGTCTGAAAAGAGACTCTAGGGAGATGACACTTTCCTTGGTTAGCATTGTTGTAGCTGACAGAATGCATAAAAGGCAAACCACTTTTTCTCCAGCTTTCAGCCTGAGCCAATCAAATGCAGAAAGTCTCAGCCTCTTCTAATCTTGAATTCTGGATTTTGAAGTTTACAGAATAATTGTAGCTTTCGCACACAGAATCATTTTGTCACATAGCCCATTCTAGCTCTCATAAATGCTACTGGTGCCCTAAATACCGTTAATAAAAAAAAAAAAAAAACCAACTTGTTTTTTGCATTGTAGACATGTCAGCCTGATTAAAAATGATTGCATATTGTTAGCATTAATGCACATTTCATTATGAAGAAATGATCCCTGAAGGCACCTTATGCTTACCTTCCTATCAAAAAATAATTTATACCTAGAAATGTTTTTTCTTCTCTATTGAGCTGGTATTATAGGCCCCTGCCTGGATTCCTGGGCCCTGCTGTGTTAAACACTTGTACAAAAAGACAATCTCTGCACTGAAGAGCTTACAGAATCTTTCATTTTATTTTTAGACAACAGCACAGAGTGACTGGAAAGTACAAGTAACAAGATGATTTTGAACATCATGTAAGCACTGTTTAATCACCGTAAAGGCTTTATAGATATCACAGCAAATGAGAGTTTCAAAAGGATGGACTTGAAAGGAAGGAAGGTGACCTCAAGGGATATTTAGAGGCAGCTTCTTCTAAACACAAGGGAAGGTAAAACAAAAGAGTCTTGTTAGAAAGCTTGATAAATAAACAACCAAGGCACTTTGACTGCTCATTTGTGGTTCAGAATAAAAACTAACAGCAAGTGAGGCAATAGATAAGGCACAACAGACCACAACTAAGCAGCTTTGTTTGGGAGTAACTGGAAAGATCATTCAAGAACCAAACAAATGACCTTAGCAGCAGAGTTCTGCATTGATGTTAACTGCACAAAATTGGATTCAAGGTTCACAGAGGAGGGGGGGGTTCCTCACAGTGAGGGTGAAGTCTGGGATTTGGAAAGCTTTTTTGGAGGTTCTGTTTCTGGTTTTGCTCCGGTTCAGTGCAAGGTACTGTGGCAAGTTATTAATGGCAACAGCATTTAACATCACCCAAGTTTTATTAACAGTGGCACTTCAAGCTATACCTATACTGTCTCTTCATCCCTGGCTTCTCAGTTCTTGTAAAAGCCCCATGAGTTGAGAATCCACCTAGAAAATAAAGGTCTATAAAGGCCAAGACAACCCAAGTACCAGAAAGATACTACATCACACACAGGAACAGAAGAAAGAAAGTTAACAGGCAGTGTAATCTGGCCCAAGTCTGCAAATAATACAGACACCTGAGCTGGCATCAATTCAAGCTAATGCAGCCATATGGTGTGGCTCAGCCCTGTGTGGACACAATGGGACACAAAGAAACTGAGTTTCATTAACAGAGCACTGGGGGCAAGCTAACAACCTCTGCCTCTCCACAAGCTCTTCTACCTTGCCAACAGTCTACCACATCCACTGCTAGCTCAGCAATTCTGCACTGCACTCCATTGCTCTATGTTACGCACCAACAACCAACCATGTTCAACAGTAACTGCAGCCATCTGTTTCCCTTTTCCAGGCCCCCACTGAAAACATTTCTGACATCAGCACTGTCTCCATAGCACCTAGAACACTTAAGTGATATTTTCCGGTTATAAAGCAAACCAGAGCAGAAAACTGGACAGATTTAAATACAAGATGACATTTAATAATTTAATAAACTACTCCAAATGGCAAGGAATAAACTAAACTATGTTCAAGTCCATTTTTCATACGTTCACAGAAATTTTGACTCAGCCAGTGTGAAGCTGTGCAGCCACCAGAAAGGACTGGTTTGCACTTCTTCCCTCCTGCTATATGCATTTTCACCATATCCTTCACACTGACATTAGTGCCTCAAGCAGCCCTGCAGAGTCAACTAAACCAAGGAGTCAATGCAGCTAAAAACTGTGTGGAGCAGCACTGATTTGCATCATCTTAAAAGTGAGCGTGGACCTGCATTCCCAAAGTACTATATTGTATCACAGCATGTCACACTGCAGATGACAACTCTGAAATCTTTATGTGACTATTTCTAGATAATTTGGTAAAAAGGGCAAAAAGAGTATCTAAATGAAACTTGCTATTACTTGGTATTCTGCCAGTCAGCAGCCTTACTATTCATATTCCTTCCTCTGCCAGAAGTACCTCAAGTTTAATATGCCTCCTCTGAAAAGAATGTGCAGCTTTTACTTCTGCATCTGCCATTTTTCTTAGATTTCACTCTTCACTGTACCAAAAAAAGTTATTTCCTTCAGGTTTATTCCATTTTCACTGGCCACCTGTGGGTCTGTTTTTTTCTCCAGAATGGAAATGCTCATATTTTTAAAGCAGTATTAAATCATTTGATACTACACATGTAATTTATATGGACTTTGCCCCCTATTGACAGTTATTATCCCTCTGCTGCCTCTAATCCCTTTAGTTTTCTGTGACACATTCAGAACAGTCTCAGTGAAGTGATCCTACAGCAGACAGGAACTTCTCTAAAAATGTATCCTGTAGGATATTGTAATAGTCAGTCTCACAAAATTCTACTCACACAAGAGAAAGGACATTTTGAATGGCACACAAAATTAGTTTCTAATATCTTAAACCACAGAAGACAGTTACATTGATTTTACAGCAATGCTAGTAAATATTTGTGTTTTCTAGAGCACAAATATGATGACACATGATATTTTATTTTCAAAACTGAAAGCACCTTAAACACTAAAGCAGAAAATATGCTTCCATGTTAGATTTTTTTGAAGTGTAGCTTAGACGTCATTCTCAGAAATTAAATAAACATGATACCAAACTGCATGACCTTGTTTCAGTACAAGTGCTATGCAGCACATAGGACAACAGAAATTGTAGATTTGAGACAAATTCCAGTCTGCAGCCTGGATTAACAGGTGATGGCACAGTAATGTTTAGCACTAACACTTCTTGGGGACTCTTTCAAAGAAGCCACTTATGAAAAGTGGCCTTTTGATAGATATCAGTGTAGTAGATTTTTCCTTTTTTTCCTTTTGCCTCATTTAAAATTCTTGCCACACTGCTCTGGGTGTGTACCCTTCATTACTAGACCACTTCTTACCTTCATGCCTGTAATTGGAGGGTAATAATGCCATAATAGGCTCACAACATCAGTGAGGTGCGAGCTGAATCACATTCACTGTATTAAAACTTATTTGCAGAAGGACATTCAAGGGATACAGATGTAAAACAGAGCTAAGTTATCTGCCCCGAAAGCATGACAAAGGAAGCACTCATCAAAAGCACATCAAATACTCTTTGTCCAAAATGAGGCTTGTGACTGCTGTGAGATTTCTCTAGCCTTCTGCGATAGATTTTTTTTACAAATGTTGAGTATCTTCACTCTTTGTGATGAAAGAGGAAAGATTTATAAAACATACCACTTCTCAACCTTATGTATTTACCACCATGACAACTATGTACATACCATAAAAGACAGAGAGAAAGTGTGGTGACCCAGTGATGTGTCTGGGAAAACAGCTTTCACTGATCTACAGAGTATATACAGGCTATGTGTTGCAATTTTAGTGTTCGACTTCTACGTTAAAAAAAAAAATCACCAAACCACAGGATGAAACATTAGCAACTGCTACATGAAATTTCTGTCAAAAATTTTAGGATCTATATGTCACTCTGACTTTAGAGTACATATTGTATGTGTTTATTACATCCACATATGCAACGCTAGAAAGGCAACCGAAATTCTTCCAGAACTTTGTGTCCACACTAACAGTGACCACAAAAATATTTCTCAAAGGCCAACCAAAATCTTTCGTATTAAACTTGCTTGCACTTGACACCAACAAAACAAAATAATGTCATGTCATTATAGCTAAATTGCAAGTAAAATCCAGTATCCATTCAATGACATAGGCTCTGAAGCAAAATGGAAGCACCTGTACCCGGACCTCACAGGTTAGTGACAGTGTTTATGGGCAATTCTCTTCATGCAAGTTTTTCCTATCTGTACAATCACTATACTATTCTAACTTAGTAAGTTTTTTTAAAAGCCTGGAATTTGCTCCAGCTAAGACTGGTAGGCTAGAAACAGCATGATGTCTTTAGTGTCCAGTCCAATTTTATGAAAGGTCTGTAAAGCAGTTATTTAAACAATTCATCTCTTTTCCCTTATCACCTTTATTTGAATGTTCCTTAATCTTACTGCATCTTACTGCTCTGAGAGTTATTGACTTAAACTTAGCCATTCTGAGTTTTAAATTTAGACAAGTTTTAATTTGTTTATCTGAGGGTCACTCAGCTATTCTGTAAGTGCAACACTAATATATAGACAGGTATTCCATGCTTCCTACATAAGAATTACAGTATTATAGTCTGCTTAATCTAGATTATTTAAAGTCCACATTTATACTGTGCAAGCACAGCACAAAAGAAGTACAATACACACAAAAAATACAGCTCTGTTTTGATTTGGTTTGTCTTTTCTTTTCCCATCAGAAGTCCACAGAAATTATTGGTTTGTTTCTTCAGTTGCAAAAATTAATAATTCATTTTCCCAGGGTTTATGCTGGCATCAAGTGATGGAGATTGTGTATAAAAGAAGTTTTGTCCAAAGGCATACTAAATTATTATAAAACAGTTGTGTTAATATGTCCTGCATTTAACAAATCATTTCCTACCAAATAACGTTGATCAGTATTTGGTTTTCTGCTTCTAAAGAAGCAGGACTAGAAAATTTTACAAGGAATCTCACGCTACATTCCCACTTGGCAAAATGGGTTCATCATGCACAGCTTCTATTCAGAAATAAGGCACTGCAACGTTTGTGGGACTGCAAACTAAGTAAGAACAAAAATAAACCTAAGCTTAAGGAAACTGCCTTTCTGTGGCTTGACTTAGCACAGAAATTACTTGCAAATCCATTTACAAAAACTTTGCAATTCATAATTATCATTTGTATCCTTAAATCTTTATACGGAATTCACATAACTACAGTAAGTACTTCTCATAAATGCAAACTAATCTCCAACCATGTAAAATTTATTAACTATTCAATATCTAATCAGACATAGTGATTTTTAAGGGATGAAAGACAAGGCCAAAACATTGCACAAATGGACAACTAAAATAATTTCAAATTAAAGGCATTCTTCAAAAAGAGAACTAAAAATCTTCTACAGTGCCTGAATCTGCAATAAGTCATCACATAACTAGCCAGAAAGACCACGAGTCAGTATTACTACCCTGTAATAGCTCTGCCAGTAATAAAGATGGCCGATTGAAGTAATTTTTTTCCAAGACAAAACATTCATTTTGTTTGTACAGCAACTATTTTAATACAGGACCCAATGCTGCTAAATCAAACTCTGTAGGAATTGCACCATTGATTACAGTGAAAGGGAATCAAAATGTTTATCCCAGCCTCTAGGCCAGAAGGCAGCACAACTCTAGAAGCAATTGGTGGTATCTCAGAACTCACTATATTATTAATGGTTACTTAATTAATTACTAATGGTGCTTAATTAAAGCATTTCACTTCTGTACTTTCCCAAACACATGACATTTTGCACTCCTGTAACTAGCAGCCTCCCTTTCACAAAAGCTTATACTTTAAATAAACACACAGCCAGAACAGAGGTAGCAAAACAACAGCTACCTTCACAATTAAGTTTGGTCTCAACCTAGAAAAGTGTTTGCCTGTATATACCAAATACCAGAGAGCTCAATCCTGTCTTACTCTGTGCTGGGTGGCAGCTTTGGGGTACTGAACTGAATGGGGGCTGCTGTATAACTTTTTTTTTTTTGTGTTGTTTTTTGGGTACGTGTTATTACTGCCTTCACAGCGTTCTAAGAATGTCATCATTAGCTATAAGGGACCAGATTTTCAACAGATCAGTTCAGTTAGGCACAAAATCAAAATGGACAAATCTTCACAAGAGCTCAGAACAGTCAGTGCTAACCTCTTTTGAAAATCTGTCCCCAATTATAGACGCCAAGTAATTGAAATCCTGGCTCCAAGCTCTTAAAAATCTGTTGTCATCTGCTCAAAACCAATACTGCAGCCACTAGAGGTTTTGGGACTCCTGACACTATGTATTTTTACCATGGGAGGAGCAAGGCAAGAGGCAACCTAGAACAGACTGAATAAATCTACTGAATAAATCTACTTTGAATGACAAAGCTTACTACTACTACATTTACTGGCACCTTCCATGGGCCAGTTTTGGGTTTAGTCTCTCTTTCATTTATATATTAGTCTTTCTGAACCAGAACTGAGTACCTCTTCTGTTTGCCAGTTCCTCACTGATGTCAGCCTAGGGTGTGGCTAGTGACAGTAGGTAAGAGCCAGAACAAGGAGTTGGCCTGAAAGAAAATGCAGTGATCCCTCACACCTTTCTTTTCCTGTAACAAAATCAAGTTAAATCTATGTAAATGAATTGAATTTACACAACATGGGCAAAAATGAAACAACAGAATATCCATCCAACTGATAACTATACAGTTGTGAAAGAGAACATAGCCATTTGTTATTTCAGTGGATTAGGGTGGTATCACTTAGCTTTAACACACGCTCCAGGAATCAATTCCTAAAAGAAACTGCTGTGCAAAATGAGACTTTGAACTTTAATATAAAATATGGAACACCAAGGCCAAAGTTCTGCCTTCAGTACAGTTCTCTGTCCCAAAGACATGAACAAAAGTTGTTTTGTTACTGGAGTTTCTTTGAGGATATTTGAATTTAGCAGGACAGTAGTTGCTTACACTTTTATATTCAAATGTAAAATTGAAATGACAGCTTCAGCCCATTCATACAGTTATTACACTAGAAAGTCAGTTTCCATTAGTTCCCTGAACTGCCATATAGAAAAAGTAGAATCATCAGACTTTTTTTGCACGCTGTGATCAGAGCCGTAATAAGTCTCCAAGCATCTGTTAAGGAACTCTTGCCTTTAAAAGATGTGCATGACATCTAACATAGAAGTGTTTGGCTTTTTACAGCTGCCACCTGCCCTGATTAATTTAAACATGTTATTTTCCTAACACAAACCCTCTTTACCCCAGTTACAGACATGAGACTTTTTAAAGAGGCAATGTTAACTCTAGCTTATCTAAACATAGATGATCCTTTTGAGACAACAAAAACATCAGGGACCTAATGTAAAAATCTTCTAATACCCTAGCGTATAATTACATTATTCATTAGCAAGTAACTTCAAGTGGGTGTAATTTAATGTTTCCTACCTGCCCCTTGAGCAAACACAACATAGAATAGTTAATCAATTTGATCCCAAGCTCCTAAAACCCGCTGTCTCAATAAAATCTGATAGAGACTCACAGAAGAGCTCTACCCCAGCCTACCCTCAAGGATCAAGAGTGCTTACCCAACTTATATGTTCACCCACTTAAGAGAGGGAGAATGGCAGATACACTGTGCTTCCTTCTTTTTTTTTGTAGTTTTTGTCATTTTCCTTCATTTTTCTGATGCAATCTCCCTATTAAAACATTGCTTATTGAACATAAAATTATGTAATTAAATAATTATTTTAGTAATAATTTAGTTATTTCATAAAGCCACTGCCATTGAAACACCTTTGCTCCATACTGCCTAGCAGGGTTAATTTCCAGTGATGGCACTGACGAAACAGAACTGAGAGCTTTACAAACAGAAATCCACACGCTGAGGGGCAGGGTGACCCAGGAAACCCGGCAACGACAGGCCACGCCTTCCCGCTCACTGACCTTCCTCACACCTCCCGGTCCTCCTCAGCCTCTCCTTCAGCTGCTACTATTCCTGCGCTCGTCCAGGCTTTTTTCTATCCTCTGCTCTTTTTCTTCCTTCTTCTGCGAGGCCAGCATGATAAGGACAAGAAAGAGATGAACAAAGGAAACTAGGTTTAGTTACTGCCTACGTGCCTACCGCTCCTGCAGAGATGGCACGTTCAGAAACCAAACCAAAGCTGTAATGGCGTCCTCGCCCTCCAACAGGCGCGGTAGAGGAGAAGCCGCTTTCCCGCCGCTCTCGCTCTGATTGGCTGCTCGGCAGCAGAGGCGGAGACACGGTGGGGAAGGACCAACCAGAGTCAAGGGCAGCGGCTGTCGACTGGCTGTGAGGCTGAGGAGAGCACAAGATGGTGGCGGTTGGGGCCCTGAGGCAGTTTGATGGAAGAAAGACTCTCCTGATCTTGGGAGCCAGGTGCCTAGCTTTGGTGGAGAGTGAAGCATAGGTTGGTGCTCTCCAGATGAATCTGTATGTTATTCTTCTCGAAGTTATGGTTGTGTGGAGGTATCTAATGTTAGCTTCAGAAGTTAAGTGTCAATGCCCTCTTAAGGAATAGCTGTGCTTTATGTTATCTATATCTTTCCAATACAACAAACTTTTAACACCACAGTCAGTTTTTAAACCAGGAAAAAGAGGCCTTAAGCGATGTCTTAACTGATTATTATGAATAAATCCTGCCGACTTTATTGATGTCAAACTGCCTGGCTGGCTCACTGACTGTTAGCCCACTTCTACCAGCTCCTAAACTGCGAAGTGACTAAAGTACAGAATCAGAGGATTGAGTGTAATCCTGGCAGAAGCTGGCTGTGTTAAGTGAGTGCTGCATGGGAGAAACAGTAATTCTCTCTGGGGTATAGAAGAGCTGCTCATGTTACCTGTTTGGCCTTCTGGCATTTTTGTTACTTAGTCCCTCCTGGCATCTCCTTGGAGCAGAAATGGCGTTCCTGACCTCTAACTGTTGCTTCACCTTGCTGCTGCCTTCTAGCAGAACTGGCATGCAACAAAAAGCTAGGAAAGGGAAACTTGAGATGGCCTGAAGAAGAAGGGAAATACCATGAAAGTGTGTTTTAATTTCTATCCGTAGATAGATAGTGGGGTATGAGGTTTCAGGGGGGAAACTATCAGCTCTTTGTAAGTCTATTTCCGCTTAATGGAAGAGGCTTCCAATTGATACACGGGTTCTCTGTAGTTTTCAGAGAGGATGGTTTCATCTAAGACTCATACCACCTGCCTCTTTAAAGTAGCTTGATTAGCAGTAGATTTAGGTAGTCTAGCTGATGATGGCTCTTAAGCAGTTTTTTTTTCTCTGAACTGTAAGCATATTAATTAGTTTTTGTCAGTTACACTGACTTATTTTTGTCATTCTGATAATGATTTTTATACTTATTATTACATTAGTGGTTTGTTTAAATCTATTTTATGTACCCAAAACTCTGAGATGGGTACTTCATAATTATGTTGGTTTTTTGCATTAACGTGTGATCTATAAAGTTCTGGAGCCATCCCATACTGTTTATTTAATTAGGTTGCCTGGCCTGTGTATTAAAAATCTTTCTGCATCTTGGAAAGTAATCTAATTTTCTGAATACCAGAAAGATAATCTCATTCTGTAAGAAATTTGACAGGATTTTTAATATTCTACTTGTCCATGCCACAGCCATTTTTCTTCAGTAGTGGGAAAAGTCTCAGCAGAGCTTTAAAGACTTGGAAGAGCTGTCTTCAACAATAAGCTTTTTTTTCTTGAACTGTACAGCTTAAACACTTTTAATACAATACAGTACATGTTTAATGAAAACAGCATGTACTGAAGTGTGGTAATGCAACCCTAAATACATAAGCACCATCACAGATCTCAAAAGAAGGGTGCAGTTTTCCTCTTGTTCTCAATGATTGGCAGCAGTAATGGGCTGGAAAAGTAGTAACAAAAAGTAAATTGGCTAATCAGTAATCAATGTAGAAACTTTTTTTGTTTTTATTTAGGTGCCTATTTGGGTATTATTATGTATCATCTCCTCTGTTGTCAGAACTATTACTTCATATGATGGTATCAAGTGCTAATAAACTCTGAGATCAATTTTCATGAATACCTCCCTGTGCATGCAAAATTGCTCAATTCTCAAACTTGTTCTTCCTGCGACCCCCACCCCCTGTATATTTAAGTCATTCTATTTCCAAGAATGCTATGGGCAAATTTTCCATTTTTTTTTTTTTTTTTGTAAATGTGAAGTAGATTGTACCAAAAGTATTTGAAACCACGTGGAAACAAATATTAAGTGGGTCTGAAGATACAGGTATTGCAGTTGGCTGTTAGAAATGTTGGAATTTTACTGATAGTAAAACTGTAGCTGTGAGAAATGCAAGCTTTGTGGAAACTATTTTCTTCTTAGTAGACAGACTTTAAATCTGGAGGGGGTTTCACAATTCTTAGCTTCTGACACTTTTTCATATTAAATACCAAGGGCTAGCTTTTTGCAAATACATTCTAGGTAATAGAATTATCTTTTTCAGTGCTTATGTCTATTGAACATTTTCTGCACTTGCTCATGAAATCACTTCTACATCTCTGAACTATTTGCTGCTGGTTTTTTTCAGGTATTGTGTGACCTTTTAATCATTCCATTGTCTATTTGCATCTGCACTGATGTTGAACTGTCAGGCTTGGGGCCTTATACATTGCCTGCAGTTCAGCACATCATCCACATTTTTATAGAAACTGTTGAAATTGCATGATTCCTCTCACTTCACTTATGTGCTTGGCAGCAGTTCCTTCATGGGTATAGCTGTTGTTTTTCCTCTCTACTGAATGTTCTAGCTCTTGCAGTGTCAGTTCCTTCACCAGCCATCTGTCTTGCTGGCTCACTCACTATCTTAACAGCTCTCCTTCTCAGACTAGATGCAAGTCCTAGTGAGCGCACCATCAGCTGTTAATTTTTTATTCAGAAGCTTTTAAAACAATTGTTGCTACACACAAATAACCTGTATTTCAATCCTGTCTATTCAGTCCTTGGCACGTGCGGTTGCTTTCTTCATCCACCTGCTTTTTCCAGGTTCTTTCTCAACTTGGTTGTCTATCAGTTAATTTCTTTTAATGAAATTTTTAGAGTAATTTTCTTCAATTTCACAACCTAGCTTGCCCCTGAATTCTGCCTGGAAAGTGCATGTCTGAATGCAAGGAAAGTCTAATCCAGTTCTGTTTATTGTTCCCCAGTAACTCGATTCTTTACAATCTCTGAAAGAGGCATCAAAATACTTTCAGATATTACATAAGTCAGGTAATAGCTCCTGAGAAAAGTAAGATTGATATCTTTTGTCAAGAAGTTAGAGAACAACTTCTTTGTAGCAGTATCAGTGTTACAGATAGGCTAGATTGTCTCGTAGCTCAGGGGCTGGCGTATTGCTAAACAAGCTAGCAATCTTTTTGATGAAAAGTTTTATTTGCTTCTAAGCCAGTCAGGCCTGGATGCAGAATTGCTTTATGATGCCCCGAGTGTATAGTATCCATTGTTATACTAGCAGTTTGTTTTATTTTTGTACACTATACCTGCTTTATAATCTGCCAATAGCTAAGGTTCATTTAGATAGTGTCTAGAGCATTATAAACTGCTACATGGTGTTAGTGAGGTTTTCAAGGGTAGAAATGAATTGCACAGATAATAATTTCAATAAAGATAGAGGCATATGAGATGGGTTTTTAATGTATGCCTTTCTCAGACCCTCTGCTCCTTTCCTGGACAAATTCAAATATTGTTTATTGCTAGTGCCAATTAGTCAGCCGAGCATCTGTAGCTGGCAGCTGTCCTTGTGAAGAAGGCCCCAGGAGATTAAAACTCCTGGGATGCTGATTTGCCTGTTAGATGTTACTGTTTGTCATCTTCTAAGCATCTTTCATGCATGTTGTCTCTTAATGATAAAGACAACTGAGTGCATTTACAGTGGTAACTAATAATTAGTAGGCTGGATTTTATTTCCCCACTGTACTTATGACCTCCAGGGTAAATTTAGACCTGTCATTTTATACCTCTAGTGAGGGACTGTCTATACGAGGAAGATTTGTTTCCAAACTAAACCATTGCAGATGAAATGGGTCTTCTCCCACTGTGATGCTGTTACGCTCGTAAAGGTGTGTTCATAATAGATTGGTCTGTTCCGGGCTAGGAAGTTAAAGCTGTGTTACTATATTGGTAATAGAATTTATGCTAGTATAATAATTCCAGTGGCGCAGAAAAGCTTGTAGTCATATGAAAAGTTGCATAGTGTCTTTCTGGCATTGCTCAGGCCTCTTTTGTGCAGTCTTTGTGCACAGAAAGTGAAAACAGTCAAGTAAGACAGCAGCATGGAAGAGTGTAAATTAATTTCTTTTCTGTCTTTCTCTCAGGCCAGTCACCTTCCTGCCCCCAGGATGTGACTTCCAATAGGAAGGTGGCATAGCGCTAGTATTTGAGGTTGCAGAAGTTGTTTACAAAACCCTGATAAGGCTTGCCATTACCACACTTGAGAACCTCACTTATGATTAGTATAACCATGAGAGGCAGATGAATTTGAAAATGTCCAGAAGTCTGAAACTGTGAACGGATAACTAATAAACTTTTCCTCTCATTAAGTGAAGCTGCATCTATCTTACGCTAAAAAGAGCAAGTAGTCACACTAAGAAAGCTGCAGGCAGAAGCTGTTGAATTACAACTTATCTTCCCTCCTTGTTACTAGGATGTACTCTGTAGCCTGGGTTCAAACTAAACATTATCCCATTAATATTAAGGAATGTCATCATTGCTAGGTGAACACACTGCCTATGTTAATTTACTGTGCTGGAAATAACAAGTAAACTTGCTACAGAAGAATAAAAGTATAGACCAGAATGTGATTGGAAGGGTATTTTAAGAGCAGGCAAAATCCACTTACATGCTACGCTAGAAGGAGCTAGCTGCTACTTAGCATCCTATTAACTAAAAGGAATCTCTCAATTAATTCCCTCTGCAAAAAAAAAAAAAAAAAACAAAACCCAACATCTTATGCTTTAAATAATCTCAGTTATCAAAGAGATTCCTGCTAACAAACCAGTCAAAACTTGAGCCAATAAAGTTAAGGAAGTATGAAGTGAAGAAAAACGTAACTTTTGCATTAGGTTAACAAAATCTTTCCATCATGGAAAATACAGAGGCTTTAGCTTCATCGTAGGTTTTTTTACATTGTTTTCTAATTAAATAGATTTACATTTCATTAAAACTATCTGAGTAAGTCACACTTCCAGTTGCTAAGACATGCTCATCTGCAACACCCTAAAGTAATAGAAGCATCACTGTGTAGAGCTTATTAATCTTTTTCATACTTTCTAAAACAAGGCAGACATTTCCATTTACTTATAATGGGTTGAGTAAAAAATTAGATTAAGTAACTCTCCATATTCTCTAAAAATGAATTATATGATATAATTTGTGTTGTGGCACAGACATAAAGACTGCCTATAGGTAAGTTCTGAATGGAGAAATTTGGAGCTGGGCCCTGCAGCATTGTCGGAAGTAGCTCTTCAGAGGCAGATTATGAAATTAGATCTGTAATCTCTGCTTGACATAGAGTTAATATGCAGCCTTTCCAGGGCTGAAGCTGTTTACTGGTTCCTCCATCTGTCAGGATTTTCCTAGCTTCCATGGGAAAGAAATACGTACATTTGAAACTGAGATTGCATAGAGGAAAGCTTTCTTTGTGCATATGTTATGGAACCCTTTCTAAGAATTGTAGGTAGCTGCTGGCAGGCCACCAGGTGAAGGAGAGAATGGGTGTAATGGAAGTAATTACTTACAGTCACTAAACAAATTAAAAATCCTTTTCCCCCTCTTTGGTGTGATACTTGAAACTTGTTTGTGTAAGAGAAAATAGTGGGGAAAATAATAGTCAAAAGCACTAAGACCTGAGGAGAATGATTGACCTGAATGGAAGCCTACGTGGGTTGGTTTCTTCCTTTCTTTCTTTTAGGACTGGGCTTAGCTTTTTCTTTCTGAGAAAGTTTAGTGTGCAAAATCTGCAAGATTAATGTACGAACTAAACTTGAAGGATCTTACCATTGTGAAACAATGAAATTGAGCATCATATCAACTGGCAGAGATGAACTCTTCATATTTGTTTTAAGTTACTTGCGCAGACTGTCTTGGAAAGTCAAAACAGTGAAGGAATACTTACTTCATACTGACCTAGTGATCAGGTAATGTAGTGTTCTGCACCTACAGATTGACTATTGTGTTCCGTAGCCTTTTGTTGCAGGACCAAAATGCAGACTAATGTAATTAGGTGTGTGCATCAGCAGCCTGGGTGCTGTGTGTCAGAGAACTTTCAGTAAGGGTTTCTACATTTAATAAAGATTTAGCTGTGCCTGTACCTTTTCACCTTATGTACCTTAGATACATTACTATTTTGCTTTGGAAGGCATAAAGAGGCGAATATTGGGCTAAAGCTGGAGATTCTGAGAAGTGATCAGAAGGCTAGCTTTTAAAAAGTTGCAATAATCTATTTCTGTCACTCATATTATTTGAAAATTAATAGTTTAACAAGGAAGCTGAAATGACAAATTCAGGGCCTTATCTCAGTGAATAAAATCATTTTATACCCAAGATATGCCCATCCATTTACAGCAGTATACAGTTGGAATTAGGTCTGCCAGTCTGTGGTAGCCAACTTCTCATGCTTCATTTCCATTGTGCATTGTTCTTTCAAAGGAATGCTTATCATATAGCTGATACTCTGGCAGCAACTGGAGTAATCTACATAATTGCACCTTAACAGGACAGTCTTTTTTTGGTAACTTTTCCACCTTTGGTGTGGGAGTAAGAAAAGTTTCCCCAGGACTAGAAACAATGAAGTGCTGTTTTTAGATTATACAGTCATCACTACTTTTGCATTGTCTTGCCATGTTTGAAGGGTGCATGAAGTTTAAAGTTAAAGCTCCACAGAGCTTTAAGTTTCATTATGAAAAAGTGATGTTATGTGCATCCTCTCTGACTAGCAAGAATCCTCATCTCCATCTTTCTCAGAGAGGCACTAAGAGATTCCAACATGGATTTTACCCTTCTTTCCTCTCACTCATGGGGACAAGAGAACACAAACTTCTCTCTACCCTATGAATAGATTTACTAACATATCCCAGCCCACAGAGAAATAATAAAATTAACAAAATTTTCTTTCTTCATTGGTCTGTGCCAGTTCTTTAGCTTGGATAAGAGACTCCTGTCTATATTGTGTTTTCTAGACCCTCCCTGTCTTTTCCTTCTTGTGGTAGGGTCATCAGTGGAGTTCAGCTTTGAGCTGGGTGAAGCACTTCTATAGAAAAAGCTATGAAACTCTGATCTCTCATCTGTATGGCAGTACTGATTTCACAGAAGTAACTGTGCTGAGGAGTCAGGAACTGATTAGTTCTTCTTCCAGTCTGTGATATTTGAAGTGATTCAGGGCACACTGCACTATTTTAATGCATCTTCACTTCACTTGTCATTTCTCAGAGAGACAGAATTTCTCATTGTTTTCAGTATCAGTGACAGACAGTTCTGCTTAGTGATATGGGAAGGGTGGAGTAGCCTGTATAGAAACCTAGAGCCCCTCAAGTGATAGCTGATAATTTTTTGAAATAGTATTACCTCTTCCCAGGCAGGGTTAAACTGCCTTTTCTCCTTCCAGTAACGGCTTGGTAAAGAAAGAAAACAAAGTTGCACAACTTCCTGAGGCGAATCATGATCAATCTTTCTGCTAGCCTCTTTGCAGTTGCCCTAAAGAAGTCTGGATTTTTACCCCTTTTTCCAACATGGCTTCATCAATGTTTGAGTAAGTGAAGGGAGTAAGTGACTATTTAATGCCTTTTTTGGCAGAGAGGAGATTAAAGCAAGACATCCTGCTTAAAAGTGAATAAATTCTACTGTACTTGAAGTGCAGTATAGGTGGGAAAGAACAAAAAAAACCCCAAACATGAGTTGAAGCAAAATTGTTAATCAAATGTTAACTTGTTTAGAAATAGTCAAGAGGGACAGATGGAATCCTGTAATTCTCTCTCTTCTCCTTGAGTTTTTAAAACATATTAAATGCTTGTATACTTTTGAGTGGCAGATATGGTTTGTCATTTTAGAGGTTATTTTTGCTATTGTTAATACTGAAATAGTTTGTGCTTGAGTTACAGTAGTTGACAGAAGTCTTAAGTACCAGAGAGAAAATACTCGTCTTGCATTTATTATCTCAGCTTTCAGATTTAAGGAGCTGTATGCAGTTAAACTTTGAAATTATGTAACAGAATCCTATTCAAGTTGATGCCTTTTAGCAAGCAAGGGAGTAGGGGGGTGGTGTGATTGTACAGCAAACACGTTAAACTTCTTCCTTAAGTGTATTCTTTGAGACAGCATTCAGCTATCCAGAACAGTGTCTAGGACATGCTCTCTGCAGTTTGCACTGGACACATGGTGCATCTTGTGGTATTTTTCCCATGCAATGGTGATATAAGTCTAAGCCTTGATGTATTTAAATCAGAACTTCTCAGCTTATTTTATCTAATTGTAACCCACTCTCTGGTAACATATTTCTGGAGTAAACATCCTTTTGATTATCTGAAAAATATGCATTTTGAATGATCTCAAAACTGAACAGAGTTGTTAAATCTTGTTCTAATTCTGTAGTTGAGCTGTGTCATAGGTCACATGCTAGTTTCCAAAGTGCAGGTTTCAACAGATGCTGAGGGAATGTTAACAAAGAGAACCTTTAAGAATTGTTTCCTATATTTTTAGGATGCCAGTTTAATGTTGATTGGCTCTGTATTTACGATGCTGAAATTCTAATGCACTTCCAAAGCAAAGATACCAAGCCATGTCACCAGAGCTGCTTTCTACCTGCAAATGTAAGCAAGAATAATCCCTATGTGCAGGCATAAAGCTAAGTGGACAGGCAGTCTGAATTTCTTGTGACTGGAATATTGGTGGTGCATAGATGACTCTTCTTTTATAATGTCTGAGACATCTAGGGTTCAAATCTAGAGACGACTGTATAGCCATCTTAAACTGAGGCTAATGGAAATTCTGGCTGTTTCAGAAATTTTTAAAGAATTCGGTCCTGTGTGTTTCATATGTAATACCCAAAATGACTGTATTTTCAAATTTTGTCAAGTTGCATTTTTTGAGCAACTTTTACTTTTGAGTAGTAAGAAGTTTAAAAAAAAAAAGCTAACTTTTTGATAGCAGGCTCAGACAAGTCTCAAACAAAGCAATAAAGAAACCTGAAGAATGACGGAGTAAGTTATTTTGTGCAGTTCTCATGATCAGGTGCTAGTCCAGGCACACCATCTATGCTATCTGTAGAATAGTGAAGTATTTGTAGGTGAGTAAAGAATACAAAGTAGCATTTAACCTGAAGCCCAGTAGGCCAGCAGCCAGAGGGAAAAATCACCGCACAGACAGAACAGCAGGCATGCTGCCCAGGCATCCACTCCTATTGAGGAGGCTGGGGTCAGCTCACACACAGAGTGCTTTCTTTCTGTTCTTTAAATATACCTGTTAAACTTCAGACTCAAGATTCAAGACCGAGAGATTTCTTAGTCTCCCTCACCTTCACTGAGATTTTTGATAATCATGAAGTTTCTTGCTCCTGCTTTGACTTAACAGGATAATTGCTGGTCACTTCATTAAGGTATGGCAGCATTCTGCCTGCTTTTCGAGTAAGAACTGAGTGACCCTGACAGTATAGCCATCAAAGGGCAATACTGCATGACTAAGTTAGGAATTGCCAAAATCTGGTGACTTCCTAGTGGATAAATACAGCCTTATGTGCAGGGCTTGCCCTCAATCCTGTCTTCTTTCTCTTCTTACCCCCATCCCAAGCGCTAGAAACAAGGTTGAGTAGGGCTTAGTCAAGAAGGGAAATCTTGTATTCACTGCAATTCTGCATAGATACTGTCCCCAAACAACATGTTTCTCAGAAACTAGTTGTTCAAGACAAAATAAAATGGAAGTGAATATTTCTGCACAAATCTTTGTCAGCATTGTATTGTCAGCTCAAATTATGGACTGTTCCTTTTTACAACAATGGCACAATTCAACCATAGTCTAACATTTTCCCAGAATTTACAGTGAGTTTGACCTGCAATACATAAAAGTACATGATTATAGTAATCATGCTTGGAGAGTGGCTACAATTTTCTTCTGTTTACTCCTGAGTGTTGCGGAGAACTTACTACAAATGCTTAAAATCTATAGTTAAATATTTGCAAGTTAGTAGCTATCCCTTCAAAAATTACTGAGACTATTGCTTGCTTCTTGAAGCAAGTCACTGGGATTACTGCTTTTAAGTTAGCAGGCCCTCTCTTGTAAGAGGAAGCAGTTCAGTAACTGCTTATTGCATTGTGCATTTAAATATCTTCTTTGAAGGCTAGGCTTAGTATCATACTAACAATTTAAAGACATTTATGGGGATAAGTAAAATCTAGTTATATTTAATGCCAAGCTTTGCTAGAATTCAAGCAGAAAATTGGCACTAGACAACACAGAAAATAATTTCTTCTCTGTAGAGTTGTAGAAAATACATAGGCCATCTCAGCCACAATCCAGGGTACAGAACAGCATATTAAAATATTTTATTTTTATTTTGTAATACAGGGTACTTTGGTTCTCCTGGTCACTGTCTGGTCACTCTCCCTCATAAAGATAGCAGTAAAAAAGCATTAGTCTGCTTTTCAATAGCACATTTTTATTTTTAACTATAGCATTTTTTTACAGATTGTGCTTATAAGGATTTTTTAATCTTAAAAATAAACTTACTGCGTTGCTGTAAAATGTGATAATAACAGTGGCTCTTGTGTTAAAAATATTTCCAGTCGTTTTTTTGTATGAGTCTTTTTGAAAAATAGACTTTTACTTAAGTGTAATGGAAACATTTCCATGACTTCAGCAGTCTACTGTTGAAGTTAAAATAAACATTTCCACTAAGAGATTAAAACTTTGAGATTTGCTGTACTGTGCTGAATGCATGATAACCGGACAGGGAAAGTTGCAGTGGATTCTACATCAGAAAAATATTGATCGTCTATTGCCCATGCTGACATGTAAGTAATTAGCATAAATGTTCTATTTGCAATAGCCTTCAGCGTAAACAATGTCAGGGTAACAGAAGTGTCCTTTTTAAAATATTTTGGGAAGACCAGATCATTGGCTCTATTAAAAGCATGCTGCACTAGCTTCATTAGCACAAAGCAGCTTTGTCTTTGTCCTAACTGACCAGGTAAAAATATGAATGTGGCAGCAAGCACAGAGTCTCGGTTTATGAATTATGGCAATGTAGGGGTGTGGTCAGAGCATGCTGCTTAGCTCTTCTGATATTTTAGTGGCTTCTCAAGGGCTGTTGCAGGCAGCAGCAACTGAAAATATACAGCTGAAATGTCTACAGTGCCCTTCTGGTATTAAGCCTCTTTCATTCCTACCCAAAAATGAGAACCTATTTTAAGGTTTAACAGTGTCCTTTTAAATTAGAAGCAAACTGCCACAGTGAGCTATTCAGACTGGGTTAGGCAGTGTATGCTATGGTTACCATCACTAAACAGAGCTAGATCTGTTAAGATCAAAATGGTTGACTTGTCACTCTATAGTAATTGTTCCCCGTGGAAAAAATTCAATAGCATAGCTTAAAACACACATAGCCGACCACATGCTCTGAGGCTTCTATGGTGCTGAGACTAAAAGGCAGAGGTAGGGAGGAGCTGTGTCAGGAAATCTCTTAATTCTACTGGCGGGCGGGGAGGGGGGGAAGCTTAAGGCAAGCATACAGTCATATGCGCAAATTGATTTTAAATTTTACAGTAATGAGCTATCATAATTGTTAACTCTATTCCTAAAAGGCTACTTTTAAGGGGCCTGATGTTATGCCCCTGCATGTCCAAGGTGCCCACTGGAAGTAGAGTTTTTGCATGTGCGGTGACATGGCAGCCAATCTGTTCAACTTTTTTATTACAGTAAAGCATGAAAACTGTTAAACTGCAGCCTATATAAGACAAACTAAATGCATGCTATTCTGGAAATGAATTACATATATGAACCTTAAAATCATTAGTACAAAGATAAGTCAAGTCAATGAAATATGAGAAGTACTAAGTTTCTGTCCAGACTGGAGAATCTTTAATAACATGGGAACTGATGTGAGTCCCATCAACTGGCTTTTAAGCACCCAGCAATTGCCTTTCTGGCTCTTTCTGGTTTAATACATGATATAGTAACATGGGGAGCAGGGAATGCCTTATAGACAAAGGACAGTAGTAAAGTTTGAAGAGTATGCTAATTAGACTGCATTTAGTTTTCTAAAGGAAGATACTTTTTAATCTTAGTTTGATTCTTCAGTTTCTTGTCAAAATCAGCATAGAAACTGTGCAAGCTCCTGGTCTGGCTGCATGCAGTCTCCTAGGTTAAACTTTTCTCAGTGTCTATGCCTGAGAAAAGTGGTGAGTTTCCCTTTTGCCAGCCTCCCCCTTCCCATACCAGTCTGAGAAATTATAAGTCAACCTGTATTACCAACACACACACACACAAAAGTACAGCTGCAGCCTACTCTATCTAGGGTAAAATGTTACAGTCTTTTGATAGTTAAGGAATACTTGCCAATCCTCTGACAACAGAAGCTACTACACATACAAGCAGTTAAGAACACTTGCTGCTTGATTATGCATGTTTAATATGCTTGCTCGATTTCCTATTCATCACCCAGCACTAAGAGGAAGCCTGAAGCATCAGGCATAGCAGCACAATGCTTGGCTGTAAATGACTTCATGTAGGATGTAACTTGTCATTTGGCCTTAAATGCAGTGGAATTTTTTCCTCCCGTTTCTGACACCTATTCACAGAAACACCGTGTTTGCTAGTCTGTCTCTAACCTTCTGCTGCTTGTCCTAGCTCTTTGGTGGGGCTAGTAATCCACAGAGAAATAAGTAAATTATTGCTGTGCAAAATCTATACAAGCACTACAGCTAGGGAGAGTATTCAAGGAAACCATTTTGCAGTCTTGACTGTAGCACTACCTTACCTGGCTGAACCGTGAGAATAGGAACATGACTCCAAGAGCAAATTAATGTATTTAGGTGGTGGGTTTTTTCTACATATAACCTAGCACAGATATTTGCAGTTAAGCAGCCATCCCTCCCTTCCCCTCCCCACCCACTGGAAATTAAAATAACGAAACTACTTAGAAAGCATATGCAGCGCACCGCTTTGTTCGCCGTGGTCCACCTCGCGGTGCTCGCTCCCTGCCAGACAGCTCGGGTCGGCGAAATCCCCTCGAG